>NC_057806.1:665267509-665567509 GCF_018294505.1 Triticum aestivum
CGCCTGCGCCGCCGTTGCCCGCCGCTGCGACCTCGCCGCCTCGCCGCACCTCTCTGCCGCCAGCGCCGCCGTCCTGCGCCACCCCCACCATCGCCGGAGTTGCTGCTGCCGTCGATCGTCGCCGTTCGGTTTTCCTACCTGAACCGCTAGTCCGGTAAAACCGCCCGGTCCGGTTTATTTTTAGAGTTAGGTTTTCTTAAAAAAAACGCTAGATCGGTTTTGTTTAGGTTTATTTATTTAATGAACGTTCATTAGTTAGCTTCTTTAGCAAACGGTTTTTGTCGTATAGGTTCTGTAGCGAGCGTTCGCTCAATAGATTTTTCCTTTTTCTTATTTATTTTAGGCCAGGGACCTATATGTGAGGGTTTTTTCTTTACAGTTTAGCCCCTGTTCTTCAAACGCTCATAACTTTTTGCCCGTTAGTCCAAATTCAACGAAACCAACGCTCACATCTTCGTTATGATCACCTCTATCCATTAATCCAGCTCAAACATGTTTTTGAAAAGTTTAAAATTTGAATTAGATCAGATATGAATTCAAACTTCATTTGTTGATAACTTGAGTTTCGTAGCTCCATTTGAGTTGATTCTTTTTGCAAATCGAAGCTCTTGACCTAAACATTCTAATAAGGCCAAATTCACATAATTTTGGTACTATTAGAAATTGTTTTATGTTGCAAGAGATATTGCTTGGTTTTGATGTTTTCCGAATCGTCTTCTTCGTTCTTTCTGATCTCTTGAGTGATTGCTTATGTGTGGTTACTATTGCTTGTTTACGATAGATTGACCGGAGTGTGACGAGTAGAGCTATCAAGAGTTTTGAGTGCGAATCATCTTCATCAACATTGTAGGCAAGTTCACACTTTGATCATACCTTTTCTACAACCCAGTTTTATTGCATTAGATCAATCCTCACACATTGCATGATTAGGATCTAATTAAACTGTGGGATGGGAAGTAGATGAGGTAGTACCTATTACCTGTTTATTATCAAACCTTTGGGAGTTACTTCTACGTTTGCTCATTATGCCATGCTATGCTAGTAGACGTGGATTGGGTGAGTGATATCCATGACAGATGTGAGTTTGTTAATTTTAAACGGTTTACTTAAGGTGGCAACTTAAATACACATCTGGGTGGATTGAGGCACCTGATGTCTATCGGGACTTGCCTGTTTTTATTTTGGACCGCCACCCAGGCTCAAAGGGATCATGAGATTATTCATACTAGAAACTTCCGTGTGCAGCCACAAGCCATTATGGGCTCTGGCATAGTTGAGTAAGTTGTGCAAACTCTTACGGGTAGACTAGCAGATGTAGGGGAAAGTAGGTGTACCGGTCTACCCACATGTAAGGTGCTAGCGCTTCTGAAAGACTGTGTCTCGGTCATCCGTCTTCTCAAACACCCTGTAGTGCGAGAAACCAAACGGAGGCGATCGAGTCTTGTGGGGAAAAGTGCGCAAACCTCTGTAGAGTGTACAAACTAATCATGATTAGCCGTGTCCCCGGTTATGGACATCTTGAGTATCTAGTTCTTGGATTATCCTGTTGATCTCATCACGTTACTTTAAATGAATATTGTTGGGTTTAATGATGTTACTTAATCGGGATTGAGGATGCTGTCAACCATTCTCAATGTTCAACAACCACCATGATAGTTAATTAAAATGTATTCCTTTGCAGTAGGGAAAAATTGGCTTTACGCAAAAACCTTATAACCATAGAGCTTTTCCACCAGCCATATATGCATATAGTGATAGCCATTGTTCATCATTTTCTCTATGGTGTGAATTTTCCAGTACATTCAATGTACTGACCCGTTTCGGGCTGCAACATCTCATGTTGTAGGTTTCTTACGACAAGTAAGTGATACGTTAGGGTTACGATTTCTACACTCAACTTTGTCGTTGGTGTTGATGGGAATCCCCAACCTTGTTGCTTCCGCTATTTGGATTGAGGTAATAGTATTTAGGTTACTTTATACATGTGATTTACCTCTGTTATAAATCCTTCGAGTACTGTGTGTGTCAGCATACCGATCCAGGGATGACACTTAAGCACAGAGACTTGATCCATTCGGGTCGGGTCGCTACATAAACAGAGGCTATATGAATTTTTATTACTAAATAGAATCAAAAAGCAATAAACAAAAATAAAATTGGGTTGCCTCCCAACAAGCGCTATCGTTTAACGCCCCTAGCTAGGCATAAAGGCAAGGATAGATCTAGGTATTGCCATCTTTGGTATGCAATCCATATGTAGCTCTCATAATAGATTCATAAGGTAATTTAATTTTCTTTCTAGGAAAGTGTTCCATGCCTTTCCTTAATGGAAATTGGAATCTAATATTCCCTTCTTTCATATCAATAATTGCACCAATCGTTCTAAGGAAAGGTCTACCAAGAATAATAGGACATGAAGGATTGCAATCTATATCAAGGACAATGAAATCTACGGGCACATAATTCCTATTTGCAACAATAAGAACATCATTAATTATTCCCATAGGTTTCTTAATGGTGGAATCCGCAAGATGCAAGTCTAAAGAACAATCATCAAATTCACGAAAACCTAGCAAATCACACAAAGTTTTAGGAATCATGGAAACACTAGCACCCAAATCACATAAAGCATAGCATTCATGATCTTTAATCTTAATTTTAATAGTAGGTTCCCACTCATCATGAAGTTTTCTAGGGATAGAAACTTCCAATTCAAGCTTTTCTTCATAAGATTGCATTAAAGCATCAACGATATGTTTAGTAAAAGCTTTGTTTTGACTATAAACATGCGGAGAATTTAGCACGGATTGCAACAAGGAAATACAATCTATTAAAGAACAATTATCATAATTAAATTCCTTGAAATCCAAGATAGTGGGTTCTTTGCTATTTAAAGTTTTGACCTCTCCCATCCCACTTTTATCAATTTTTGCATCAAGATCTAAAAACTCCGAATCATTGGGACGCCTTCTAACTAAAGTTGACTCATCTCTAGTCCCATCATTATCAAGATTCATATTGCAAAACAAAGATTTAATAGGGGACACATCAATAACTTTTAGATCTTCATCCTTATTACCATCAAGTTCTTCCTGTTTGGCGGCCATCTTATTAACTAAGGTGGCTTGCTTATCCAAAATTTGGGCTATTTAGTTTTCAAGATGAGCAAACTGAGATTTCAAACCATATAATTCTTTAGATATATCATCGAGCTCTTTATTCATGTACTCTATAAAACGTTGTTGTTCTTTAAGCTCGTTTCTGAAGAAATTATTATGCTCATACTGCAAGGACATAAAACTTCTAACGTTGTTTTCAATTTCTTCCAACCTTCTAAGATGAAGATCAAAACTTTTCGGTAAGGCCAGCACGGCACACAACCAATCCAACACACAAGCAAACAAGAAATAAGCAAAAAGAGACGAACTAGAAAAGAGAAGGGGAACAGAAAAAGAGGGCGAATAAAACGGCAAGGGTGAAGTGGGGGAGAGGAAAACGAGAGGCAAATGGCAAATAATGTAATGCGAGGGTTACGAGTTTGTGATGAGTACTTGGTATGTCTTGACTTGTGCGTAGACTCCCCGGCAACGGCGCCAGAAATCCTTCTTGCTACATCTTGAGCATTGCGTTGGTTTTCCCTTGAAGAGGAAAGGGTGATGCAACAAAGTAGTGTAAGTATTTCCCTTAGTTTTTGAGAACCAAGGTATCAATCCAGTAAGAGGCCACACGCAAGTCCCTCGTACCTACACAAACAAATAAGAACCTCACAACCAACGCGATAAAGGTGTTGTCAATCCCTTCACAGTCACTTACGAGAGTGAGAACTGATAGAGATGATAAGATAATATTTTTGGTATTTTTATGATAAAGATTAAAAATAAAGGTTGCAAAATAGAAGGTAATAGAAATAGCTTGTGAAGGAAATATGCCCTAGGGGCAATAATAAAGTTATTATTTATTTCCTTATATCATGCTAAATGTTTATTATTCATGCTAGAATTGTATTAACCGGAAACATGATACATGTGTGAATACATAGACAAACAGAGTGTCACTAGTATGCCTCTACTTGACTAGCTCGTTGATCAAAGATGGTTATGTTTCCTAGCCATAGACATGAGTTGTCATTTGGTTAACGGGATCACATCATTAGGAGAATGATGTGATTGACTTGACCCATTCCGTTAGCTTACCACGTGATCGTTTAGTATGTTGCTATTGCTTTCTTCATGACTTATACATGTTCCTATGACTATGAGATTATGCAACTCCCGTTCACCAGAGGAACACTTTGTGTGCTACCAAACGTCACAACGTAACTGGGTGATTATAAAGGTGCTCTACAGGTGTCTCCGAATGTACTTGTTGAGTTGGCGTATTTCAAGATTAGGATTTGTCACTCCGATTGTCAGAGAGGTATCTCTGGGCCCACTCGGTAATGTACATCACAATAAGCCTTGCAAGCATTGTAACTAATGAGTTAGTTGCGGGATGATGTATTACAAAACGAGTAAAGAGACTTGCCGGTAACGAGATTGAACTAGGTATTGAGATACCGATGATGGAATCTTGGGCAAGTAACATACCGATGACAAAGGGAACAACGTATGTTGTTATGCGGTTTGACCGATAAAGATCTTCGTAGAATATGTGGGAGCCAATATGAGCATCTAGGTTCCGCTATTGGTTATTGACCGGAGACGTGTCTCGGTCATGTTTGCATACTTCTCGAACCCGTAGGGTCCGCACGCTTAAAGTTTGGTGACGATCGGTATTATGAGTTTTTGTGTTTTGATGTACCGAAGGTAGTTCGGAGTCCCAGATATGATCACGGACATGACGAGGTGTCTCAAAATGGTCGAGACATAAAGATCAATATATTGGACGACTATGTTCGGACACCGGAAAGGTTTCGAACATATACTGGAGTACCAGGGGGTTACCGGAACCCCCTGGGGGGCTTAATGGGCCTACATGGGCCTTAGTGGAAATAGAGGGCGGCAAGGGAAGTGTGGCCCCCCCCCAAGGCCCAAACCGAATTGGTTTAGGGCAAGGGGGGCGGGCCCCTCTTTCCTTCTCCTCCTCTCCCTTTCCTTCCCCCTCTCCTATTCCTACTAGGAAAGGGAGGAGTCCTACTCCTAGTGGGAGTAGGACTCCCCCTCTTCGTGCGCCTCTCCCTGGTCGGCCGCCTCCTCCCCTTGCTCCTTTATATACGGGGGCAGGGGCACCCCATAGACAAAACAATTGATCATTGATCTCTTAGCCGTGTGTGGTGCCCCCCTCCACCATAATCCACCTCGATCATATCGTAGCGGTGCTTAGGCGAAGCCCTGTATCGGTAGCATCATCATCACCATCACCACGCCGTCATGCTGACGAAACTCTCCTGTGAAGCTTTGCTCGATCAGAGCTCACGGGATGTCATCGAGTTGAACGTGTGTAGAACTCGGAGGTGCCGTGCGTTCGGTACTTGGATCGGTCGGATCGTGAAGACGTACGACTACATCAACCGTGTTGTGCTAACGCTTCCGCATTCGGTCTACGAGGGTACGTGGACACACTCTCCACTCTCGTTGCTATGCATCACCATGATCCTGTATGTGCGTAGGAATTTTTTTGAAATTACTACGTTCCCCAACAGTGGCATCCGAGCCAGGTTATTACGTAGATGTTATATGCACGAGTAGAACACAAGTGAGTTGTGGGCGATACAAGTCATACTGCTTACCAGCATGTCATACTTTGGTTGGGCGGTATTGTTGGATGAAGCGGCCCGGACCGACATTATGCGTACGCTTACACGAGACTGGTTCTACCGACGTGCTTTGCACTCAGGTGGCTGGCGGGTGTTAGTTTCTCGAACTTTAGTTGAACCAAGTGTGGCTACGCCCGGTCCTTGCGAAGGTTAAAACAACACTAACTTGACGAAATATCGTTGTGGTTTTGATGCATAGGTAAGAACGGTTCTTGCTCAGCCCGTAGTAGCCACGTAAAACTTGCAACAACAAAGTAGAGGACGTCTAACTTATTTTTGTAGGGGATGTTGTGATGTGATATGGTCAAGACATGATGCTATATTTATTGTATAAGATGATCATGTTCTGTAACGGAGTTATCGGCAACTGGCAGGAGCCATACGGTTGTCGCTTTATTGTATGCAATGCAATCGCCCTATAATTGCTTTACTTTATCACTAAGCGGTAGTGATAGTCATAGAAGCAATAGTTGGTGAGACGACAACGATGCTACGATAGAGATCAAGGTGTCGCGCTGGTGACGATGGTGATCATGACGGTGCTTTGGAGATGGAGATCAAAGGCACAAGATGATGATGGCCATATCATATCACTTATATTGATTGCATGTGATGTTTATCCTTTATGCATCTTATTCTGCTTTGTTTGACGGTAGCATTATACGATGATCTCTCACTAAATTTCAAGTTAAAAGTGTTCTCCCTTAGTATGCACCGTTGCCAAAGTTCGTCGTGCCGAGACACCACGTGATGATCGGGTGTGATAAGCTCAACATTCATCTACAACGGGTGTAAAATAGTTTTACATGTGCAGAATACTCGGGTTAAACTTGACAAGCCTAGCATATGCAGATATGGCCTCGGAACACTGAGACCGAAAGGTCGAGCGTGAATCATATAGTAGATATGATCAACATACTGATGTTCACCATTAAAAACTACTCCATTTCATGTGATGATCGGTTATGGTTTAGTTGATACGGATCACGTGATAACTTAGATGATTAGAGGGATGTCTATATAAGTGGGAGTTCTTAAGTAATATGATTAATTGAACTTAAATTTATCATGAACTTAGTACATGATAGTATTTTGCTTGTCTATGTTATTGTAGATAGATGGCCCGTGCTGTTGTTCCGTTGAATTTTAATGCGTTCCTTGAGAAAACAAAGTTGAAAGATGATGGTAGCAATTACACGGACTGGGTCCGTAACTTGAGGATTATCCTCATTGCTGCATAGAAGAATGACGTCCTCGAAGCACCGCTAGGTGTACCACCCGCGCCGGCAACTGCAGACATTGTGAATGCCTGGCAGTCATGTGTTGATGACTACTCGATAGTTCAATGTGCCATGCTTTACGGTTTAGAACCAGGACTTCAATGACATTTTGAACATCATGGAGCATATGAGATGTTCCAGGAGTTTGACAACCCACAAGTATAGGGGATCGCAACAGTTTTCAATGG
This sequence comes from Triticum aestivum, assembly GCF_018294505.1. Lineage (NCBI taxonomy): Eukaryota > Viridiplantae > Streptophyta > Magnoliopsida > Poales > Poaceae > Triticum > Triticum aestivum. The sequence continues at coordinate 665,274,733 of NC_057806.1, forward strand.
TAGAGTATTCAACCCAAATTTATTGATTCGACACAAGGGGAGCCAAAGAATATTCTCCAGTATTAGCAGCTGAGTTATCAATTCAACCACACCTGGAAACTTAATATCTGCAGCAAAGTGTTTAGTAGCAAAGTAATATGATAGTAGTTGTAACGGTAGCAAAGTAACATTTTTGGTATTTTTTTAGTGATGATAACAATAGCAATGGATCGGTGATAGAGAATTATGTCGAATGTGATCGATCATGTAACAGACATAACCTAGGGTGACACAGAACTAGCTCCAATTCATCAATGTAATGTAGGCATGTATTCCGAATATAGTCATACGTGCTTATGAAAAGGACTTGCATGACATCTTTTGTCCTACCCTCCCGTGGCAGCGGGGTCCTAGCGGAAACTAAGGGATATTAAGGCCTCCTTTTAATAGAGTACCGGACCAAAGCATTAACACATGGTGAATACATGAACTCCTCAAACTATGGTCATCACCGGGAGTGGTCCCGATTATTGTCAGTTCGGGGTTGCCGGATCATAACACATAGTAGGTGACTATAGACTTGCAAGATAGGATCAAGAACTCACATATATTCATGAAAACATAATAGGTTCAGATCTGAAATCATGGCACTCGGGCCCTAGTGACAAGCATTAAGCATAGCAAAGTCATAGCAACATCAATCTCAGAACAAAGTGGATACTAGGGATCAAACCCTAACAAAACTAACTCGATTACATGATAAATCTCATCCAACCCGTCACCGTCCAGCAAGCCTACGATGGAATTACTCACGCACGGCGATGAGCATCATGAAATTGGTGATGGAGGATGGTTGATGATGACAACGTCGATGGATTCCCCTCTCCGGAGCCCCAAACGGACTCCAGATCAGCCCTCCCGAGAGAGTTTAGGGCTTGGCGGCGGCTCCGTATCGTAAAACGTGATGAATCTTTCTTCTTTATTTTTTTCTCCCCGAACACGAATATATGGAGTCAAGGTTGAGGTTGGTGGAGCTCCACGGGGCCCACGAGGTAGGGGGCGCGCCCCCACCCTCGTGGCTAGGGTGTGGGCCCCCTGACCTTGATTCTTTGCCAGTATTTTTTATTATTTCCAAAAATAATCTCCGTGGAGTTTCAGGTCATTCCGAGAACTTTTATTTCTGCACATAAATAACACCATGGTAATTCTGCTTAAAACAGCGTCAGTCCGGGTTAGTTCCATTCAAATCATGCAAGTTAGAGTCCAAAACAAGGGCAAAAGTGTTTGGAAAAGTAGATACAACGGAGACGTATCGGAGTTGAAGTTAATATTTCAAGCAAATGCCCGGATTCAGAGATATGAAGTCTCCAATAAGTTCTACAACTGCAAGATGGTGGAGAATAGTTCTGTCAGTGAGCATATACTCAGAATGTCTGGGTACTGCAATCACTTGATTCAACTTTGAGTTAATCTTCCGGATGATAGTGTTATTGACAGAATTCTTCAATCACTGCCACCAAGCTACAAGAGCTTCGTGATGAACTATAATGTGCAAGGGATGAATAAGACAATTCCCGAGCTCTTCGCGATGCTAAAGGCTGTAGAGGTAGAAATCAAAAAGGAGCATCAAGTGTTGATGGTTAACAAAACCACCAGTTTCAAGAAAAAGGGTAAAGGGAAGAAGAAGGGGAACTTCAAGAAGAATGGCAAGCAAGTTGCTTCAAGAGAAGAAACCCAAATTTGGATCTAAACCTCAGACTGAGTGCTTCTTCTACAAAGGGACTGGTCACTGGAAGCGGAACTGCCCCAAGTATTTGGCGGATAAGAAGGATGGCAAGGTGAACAAAGGTATATGTGATATACATGTTATTGATGTGTACCTTACGAGAGCTCGCAGTAGCACCTGGGTATTTGATACTGGTTCTGTTGCTAATATTTGCAAATCGAAACAGGGACTACAGATTAATCGAAGACTGGCTAAGGACGAGGTGACGATGCGTGTGGGAAATGGTTCCAAAGTTGATGTGATCGTCGTCGTCACGCTACCTCTACATCTACCTTCGGGATTAGTTTTAGACCTGAATAATTGTTATTTGATGCCAGTGTTGAGCATGAACATTATATTTGGATCTTGTTTGATGTGAGACGGTTATTCATTTAAATCTAAGAATAATGGTTGTTCTATTTATATGAGTAATATCTTTTATGGTCATGCACCCTTGAAGAGTGGTCTATTTGTGTTAAATCTCGATAGTAGTGACACACATATTCATAATGTTGAAGCCAAAAGATGCAGAGTTAATAATGATAGTGCAACTTATTTGTGTCACTGCCGTTTGGGTCATATTGGTGTAAAGTGCACGAAGAAACTCCATATTGATGGACTTTTGGAATCACTTGATTATGAATCATTTGGTACTTGCGAACCATGCCTCATGGGCAAGATGACTAAAATGCCGTTCTCCGGAACAACGGAGCGAGCAACCGATTTGTTGGAAATCATACATACTGATGTATGTTGTCCAATGAATATTGAGGCTCGCGGCGGGTATCGTTATTTTCTCACCTTCACAGATGATTTGAGCAGATATGGGTATATCTACTTAATGAAGCATAAGTCTGAAACATTTGAAAAGTTCAAAGAACTTCAGAGTGAAGTGGAAAATCATCGTAACAAGAAAATAAAGTTCCTACGATCTGATCGTGGAGGAGAATATTTGAGTTACGAGTTTGGTCTACATTTGAAACAATGCGGAATAGTTTCGCAACTCACGCCACCCGGAACACCACAGCATAATGGTGTGTCCGAACGTCGTAATCGTACCTTACTAGATATGGTGCGATCTATGATGTCTGTTACTGATTTACCGCTATCATTTTGGGGTTATGCTTTAGAGACGGCTACATTCACGTTAAATAGGGCACCATCTAAATCTGTTGAGAGGACTCCTTATGAACTATGGTTTGGCAAGAAACCAAAGTTGTCGTTTCTTAAAGTTTGGGGCTCCGGTGCTTATGTGAAAAAGCTTCAACCTGATATGCTCGAACCCAAGTCGGAGAAATGTGTCTTCATAGGATACCCAAAATAAACAGTTGGGTACACCTTCTATCACAGATCCGAAGGCAAGACTTTTTTTGCTAAGAATGGATCCTTTCTAGAGAAGGAGTTTCTTTCGAAAGAAGTGAGTGGGAGGAAAGTAGAACTTGATGTGGTAACTGTACCTGCTCCCTTATTGGAAAGTAGTTCATCATAAAAACCAGTTCCTGTGACACCTACACCAATTAGTGAGGAAGCTAATGATGATGATCATGAAACTTCAGATCAAATTACTACCGAACCTCGTAGGTCAACCAGAGTAAGATCGGCACCAGAGTGGTACGGTAATCCTGTTCTGGAGGTCAAGTTGCTAGACCATGACGAACCTACGAACTATGAGGAATCTATGATGAACCTAGATTCCACAAAATGGCTTGAGGCCATGAAATCTGAGATGGGATCCATGTATGAGAACAAAGTGTGGACTTTGGTTGACTTGCCCGATGATCGGCAAGCCATCGAGAATAAATGGATCTTCAAGAAGAAGACAGACGCTGATGGTAATGTTACTGTCTACAAAGCTCGACTTGTTGTGAAAGGTTTTCGACAAGTTCAAGGAGTTGACTACGATGAGACCTTCTCACCTGTAGCGATGCTTAAGTCCGTATGAATCATGTTAGCTATTGCCGCATTTTATGACTATTAAATTTGGCAAATGGATGTAAAGACTGCATTCCTAAATGGATTTCTGGAAGAAGAGTTGTATATGATGCAACCTGAAGGTTTTATCGATCCAAAAGGTACTAACAAAGTGTGCAAGCTCCAGCGATCCATTTATGGACTGGTGCAAGCCTCTCAGATTGGAATAAATGCTTTGATAGTGTGATCAAAGCATATGGTTTTATACAGACTTTTGGAGAAGCCTATATTTACAAGAAAGTGAGTGGGAGCTCTGTAGCATTTCTAATATTATACATGGATGACATATTATTGATTGGAAATGATATAGAATTTCTAGATAGCATAAAAGGATACTTTAATAAGAGTTTTTCAATGAAGGACCTCGGTGAAGCTGCTTACATATTGGGCATCAAGATCTATATAGATAGATCAAGACGCTTAATTAGACTTTCACAAAGCACATACCTTGACAAAGTTTTGAAGAAGTTCAAAATGGATCAGGCAAAGAAAGGGTTGTTGCCTATATTACAAGGTGTGAAGTTGAGTAAGACTCAATGCCCGACCACTGCAAAATATAGAGAGAAAATGAAAGGTGTTCCCTATGCTTCAGCCATAGGCTCTATCATGTATGCAATGCTGTGTACCAGACCTGATGTGTGCCTTGCCATTAGTTTAGCATGGAGGTACCAAAGTAATCCAGGAGTGGATCACTGGACAACGGTCAAGAACATCCTGAAGTACCAGAAAAGGACTAAGGATATGTTTCACATTTATGGAGGTGACAAAGAGCTCATCGTAAATGGTTACATTGATGCAAGCTTTGACAATGATCTGGAAGATTCTAAATCGCAAACCGGATACGTGTTTATATTGAAAGGTGGAGCTGTCAGTTGGAGCAGTTCTAAACAGAGCGTGGTGGCGGGATCTACATGTGAAGCGGAGTACATTGCTGCTTCGGAAGCAGCAAATGAAGGACTCTGGATGAAGGAGTTCATATCCGATCTAGGTGTCATACCTAGTGCATCGGGTCCAATGAAAATCTTTTGTGACAATACTGGTGCAATTGCCTTGGCAAAGGAATCCAGATTTCACAAGAGAACCAAGCACATCAAGAGACGCTTCGACTCCAACCGGGATCAAGTCCAGGTGGGAGACATAGAGATTTGCAAGATACATACGGATCTGAATGTTGCAGACCTGTTGACTAAGCCTCTTCCACGAGCAAAACATGATCAGCACCAAGGCTCCATGGGTGTTAGAACCATTACTGTGTAATCTAGATTATTGACTCTAGTGCAAGTGGGGGACTGAAGGAAATATGCCCTAGAGGCAATAATAAAGTTATTATTTATTTCCTTATATCATGATAAATGTATATTATTCATGCTAGAATTGTATTAACCGGAAACATGATACATGTGTCAATACATAGACAAACAGAGTGTCACTAGTATGCCTCTACTTGACTAGCTCGTTGATCAAAGATGGTTATGTTTCCTAGCCATAGACATGAGTTGTCATTTGATTAACAGGATCACATCATTAGGAGAATGATGTCATTGACTTGACCCATTCCGTTAGCTTAGCACTTGATCGTTTAGCATGTTGCTATTGCTTTCTTCATGACTTATACATGTTCCTATGACTATGAGATTATGCAACTCCCGTTTACCGGAGGAACACTTTCTGTGCTACCAAATGTCACAATGTAACTGGGTGATTATAAAGGTGCTCTACAGGTGTCTCCGAAGGTACTTGTTGAGTTGGCATATTTCAAGATTAGGATTTGTCACTCTGATTGTCGGAGAGGTATCTTTGGGCCCACTCAGTAATGCACATCACAATAAGCCTTGCAAGCATTGTAATTAATGAGTTAGTTGCAGGATGATGTATGAGGGAACGAGTAAAGAGACTTGCCGGTAATGATATTGAACTAGGTATTGAGATACCGACGATCGAATCTCGGGCAAGTAACATACCGATGACAAAGGGAACAACGTATGTTGTTATGCGGTTTGACTGATAAAGATCTTTGTAGAATATGTGGGAGCCAATATGAGCATCTAGGTTCCGCTATTGGTTATTGACCGGAGACGTGTCTCGGTCATGTCTACATAGTTCTCGAACCCGTAGGGTCCGCACGCTTAAAGTTCGGTGACGGTCGGTATTATGAGTTTTTTATGTTTTGATGTACCAAAGGTAGTTCGGAGTCCCGGATATGATCACGGACATGACGAGGAGTCTCGAAATGGTCAAGATGTAAAGATCGATATACTGGACGACTATGTTTGGACACTGGAAAGTTTCCGGAAGGTTTCAGACATATACCGGAGTACCGGGGGGGTTACCGGAACCCCCCGGGGGGCTTAATGGGCCTACATGGGCCTTAGTAGAAATAGAGGGCAGCAAGGGAAGTGTGGGGCGCCCCCCCACCCCTCAAGGCCCAAACCAAATTGGTTTAGGGCAAGGGGGCCGGCCCCTCTTTCCTTCTCCTCCTCTCCCTTTCCTTCCCCCTCTCCTACTCCTACTAGGAAAGGGAGGAGTCGTACTCCTAGTGGGAGTAGGACTCCCCCTCTTGGCGCGCCTCTCCCTGGTCGGCCGCCTCCTCCCCTTGCTCCTTTATATACGAGGGCAGGGGGCACTTCATAGACACAACAATTGATCATTGATCTCTTAGCCGTGTTCGGTGCCCCCCTCCACCATAATCCACCTCGATCATATCGTAGCGGTGCTTAGGCGAAGCCCTGCGCCGGTAGCATCATCATCACCGTCACCACGTCGTCGTGCTGACGAAACTCTCCTGTGAAGCTTTGCTGATCGGAGCTCGCGTGATGTCATCGAGTTGAACGTGTGCAGAACTCGGAGGTGTCGTTCGTTCGGTACTTGGATCGATCGGATCATGAAGACATACGACTACATCAACCGCGTTGTGCTAATGCTTCCGCATTCGGTCTACGAGGGTGCATGGACACACTCTCCCCTCTCATTGCCATGCATCACCATGATCCTGTATGTGCGTAGGTATTTTTTTGAAATTACTACGTTCCCCAACAGCTTGTTGACGGAAGATTAATTTAATGGAGAATAGACCCGGGGGCCATAGGTTTCACTAGTTGCTTCTCTCACGATAGCATAAGTATTATGGTGGGTGAACAAATTACTGTCGAGCAATTGATAGAAAAGTGAATAATTATGAGAATATCTAGGCATGATCATGTATATAGGCATCACGTCCGTGACAAGTAGACCGACTCTTGCCTGCATCTACTACTATTACTCCACACATCGACCGCTATCCAGCGTGCATCTAGAGTATTAAATTCATAAGAACAGAGTAACGCATTAGGTAAGATGACATGATGTAGAGGGATAAACTCAAGCAATATGATATAAACCCCATCTTTTTATCCTCAATGGCAACAATACAATACGTGTCGTTTCCCTTTCTGTCACTGGGATCGAGCACCGCAAGTTTGAACCCAAAGCTAAGCACTTCTCCCATTGCAAGAAAGATCAATCTAGTAGGCCAAACCAAACTGATAATTTGAAGAGACTTGCAAAGATAACCAATCATACATAAAATATTTCAGAGAAGAATCAAATATTGTTCATAGATAGAGTTGATCATAAACCCACAATTCATCGGATCTCGACAAACACACCGCAAAAAGAGTTACATCGAATATATCTCCAAGAAGATCAAGGAGAACTTTCTATTGAGATTCAAAGAGAGAGAATAAGCCATCTAGCTTATAACTATGGACCCGAAGGTCTGAAGTAAACTACTCACACATCATCGGAGGGGCCATGGAGTTGATGTAGAGGCCCTCCGTGATCGATGCCCCCTCCGGTGGAGCTCCGAAAAAGGCCCCAAGATGGGATCTCTTGGGTACAGAAGGTTGCGGCGGTGGAAATAGGGTTTCGTGGTGCTCCTGGTTGTTTATAGGGTATATGAGTATATATAGGAGGAAGAAGTAGGTCGGTTGAGCCACGAGGGGCCCACGAGGGGGAGGGCGCGCCCACGGGGTAGGCACGCCCCCTGCCTCGTGGACTCCTCGTTTGTTTCTTAATGTCCACTCCAAGTCCTGTGGATCACGTTTGTTCCAAAAATCACGTTCCCAAAGGTTCATTCCGTTTGGACTCCGTTTGATATTCCTTTTCTGCGAAACACTGAAATAGACAAAAAGAACAGCAATTTGCACTGGGCCTTGGGTTAATAGGTTAGTCCCAAAAATAATAGAAAAGTGTAAAATAAAGCCCATTAAACATCCAAAACGGAATATATAATAGCATGAAACAATCAAAAAGTATAGATATGTTGGAGACGTATCACCAACTGATTCAACCAAGCTCTAGCTGGTCCTTCAAGCATCAGGGGAAGATGCTTCATGGCAACTTCATCATTTCCTCCACCGATCTGCACAGCCACTCGGTAATCTTCAAGCCAGGTGTCAGGCTTTGATTCACCAGTGAACTTACTGACCCCAGTCGCCAACCTGAAGTTGGGAGGGATCTCTGCAACTCTGATGGCTCTGCTAAAACACTCGGGACCAGAAACATGAACTCTGTTTACAGTCGGGCGATCTCTGTCTTGCCCTTCCCTTTGTGCTCAATTCCTGTCCACTAGACCTTGCACCAAAATTGACCTTGCGTCAAACCCTGGCTCTCTTGGGTCGACCAGCCTTCTCCGCTCTTTGCTGTACGTGCGCCTATCATCATAATGCCGGGGCACGTACGATTCGCCCCATAGAGGGGTTGTAGGCACTCGACGGTGGTCATCGCGGTCGAGCCAACGATCATATTGCTCATGATTCCGACCCAAATACTACCCTTGACGATGCCCACGTCCCTCATGTCGCGGAGGCGGTCTTGGGCTGTGAGCCGACTGGACGGTATCAGCCACCACATACCTGCTATGGATCATGTTGCGCGACTGAGAACTGCCATGTTCTGCTCTCCTGCTACTCGGAGCAGCGCTCTGATCTGCATTAAACCTCTACCAGCTTCCGAGTGGGACGGCTAAATGGATTCTGCTATACGGGCTGCAGCAATAAGATTCTGAATCGGAGTGCGGTATACCTATGGTTCCGATGGAAATAATTGCCGCTGTCATCGGCTGGACTCGGGGATCTGCCGCTGAGCATGCTCGTCAAGTGAACACTGAAGATTCTCCAGTCGAGTGCGCTCAGCCAAAGTGGCTAAATGCACTACCTCCAAGGCCCGAGCCTTATAGGTCTCTCCAACAACGGGCGTGTGTAGGGCCTCCATATTGTGGTGGTGAAGTTCCTCCCTCTACTGATAAGAGAGAGTTTCAGGATGATACTCTTCATGAATACGCGACAGATCGCCGCTGCCATCATTGTCGCCATTGCGACGCATGCTAGGCGGGCTGCGGGGCTTGTCGACCATCAGGACTTCTGTCGCGGGGTCGCTGCTGTCGCACTCGGACAAGGTCTCGACGGAGCCAGTCGATAGGTCGAACAGGCCGTAGAGAGATTCGTCGGGCTCAATTGTCGCGACTTGAGGGGTGGCCGACTGACGTGCCACCGCGTGCTTCACCCACCACTAAAGCCACGACCGACCGGATCGCTTGTAACGGCGAGCAGCGGGGAGCAAAGGTACTGCGGGTGCCGACCGATACTGGGTCGATGGCTGCCGTAGTAGGACGCCGTGAACGCACGCACGAAAGTGCGTCGCTCCACGGACGGGGAGCGCCTCAATGTTGAGAGGAGCTTCCTGAAGCCAAGTGGAGTCGTCGGCGATGAAGACGAGTGCGCCGAGACGGATCTCACGGCCCTCAGCCAAACCTCCGCCGGAAACCATGATGAAAAGAGTCGAAGAAAACTGCAACCTCACCGGAAAGTCGCTATGACACCTGCCCCATGGTGGGCGCCAACTATCGTGGTTCTAAGTCTGACAGTAAAGTAGGGGGGTAGGAATGTAGAGGAAAGATCCTAGCTATGATGAGATTGTGCATGCAAGATGTACGAGTTCAGGCCCTTTGCGGAGGAAGTAACAGCCCTACATCTCGGTGCCCAGAGGCTCAGTCGATTGGAATATGCGTGAAGTTATAGGGGGTGTGAACCTTTGTGCCAGAGGAGGGGGTGGCTTATATAGTCCTCAATTACACAGGGTTTAAGGTACATAAAGATGGGGCGTTACTGATAACGCCAGCCATAAAGATACATGAATGACTATTAAGTCTATAGAGTAACGCTTGACCATTGCCATACAGAGTGACTTTAGATCTTCTATCCATCGAGTGATTCTTGTTACGGTCGAGTGAGTACTCCTTGGTCGAGTGAACTTGAATCTTCCGAGTGGAATGTTTATGGTCGAGTGAATGATTGTATCCCTCGAATGCTTCTGACTTTAGGTCAATGTCCTTGGGGAGGGTGTCTAGGTCAGGCTTATTACCCTACCCTAGGTACATGTCATCGTCAACAACGACGTATTTTTCGTAATTAAGCATGACTTCTTCTTTTGCTTCAACTTATAATTTTAATTTTTACTATTCTACTAGCGTATCCCCTGCCATGCAAGAATTTTTGTCTTGGATAAGATTGGTTTCAGTACTATGGAAACTATGGATGTAAAGAGAGTTCACTTGAGGACCGAGCATGGTTATACTTTTACCGCAAAATTATACAATGCAGACACCTACACCTATTTTGAATGCAAAAATTGAAGAGCACTATACAAGGCTTATGCATTTGAGCCTGATATGCTTATCACCTTTGATATTTGTCCGAAAGATGATATTGAAGGTAATATCAACATCTGAGTCGATGTGTAGACGCCTCTAGTTCTATCATTATGTGAGTTTCTCAACCATATTTATGTCTTGGATATTGTTTATTCAAAAATAGTTGACAACTATAATTTCTATTGACAACTTATTTCCATTCAAGCAAACATGTCCGGCGCTTGGTATACATGACCTACTACTGTCTCGGGGCTGAACTAAACTGTGAGGAGATAAGTCATTATGCTTTATGGCTTGAGGATCTCGATACTGTCAAGACAAATTATTTTCATGGACTTGAAAATCTCAGTACTCAAAACGTGCGACCAATAGTGTTCGCATTGAACTACGGTCACATCTATTTAGGAAAGATGGTAAGATTTTTACTATTTATCCCCAGACATCTTTTGCATACATTATTTTTTAAGCTAAACTTCATTGCTAAGTATGTTACTACGATGTTCTTCAACAGGGACTCCCGATGATAGTTGTGCCTCATTGGATCGAGACTAAAGGTTGCATATCCATGGTTAGCTTACGACCAAGACATCCTACATTGCACTTTAGTGCATTCAGGATTTTTAAAAGCGAGCAAGTCTTAATAGTCAAAGACTGGAGCAAAATTGTGAAGGATCGCAGAGAAGTACTAGGGGGCAGCAATCAGAAGCGCAGCCCACAATTAGGAGATAGGTTCATCTGCATGCTCCAATATGATGAAGCAGGAATGCTACACATGTTCTATGCTATTTTATCCGAGAGAGAGCGGCAGGAGTGATTAGCTAGCTAGAATGAGTTTGAAGATGATGATGTGCTACACTATGACCATGATGATTAAATAGCTAGTGTTGGTGGTAATGACTATGATGATTATTATTAGCTAGTGTTGGTGGTGATTAGATAGCTACACTATGACTATGATGATTAAATAGTGTTGGTGGTAATGACTATGATAATTATTAGCTAGTTTTGTTGGTGATATGATGCAAGAGTTTTTATATTAATATGATGATGATGTTGATCATTATTATCATGATGATTTGTTATTATGATCATGATTAGTTATTATATCATATGTGGAAGGAACGCGGATTAGATTCATGTGGATGGATCAAAAGTGACCAAAAGTTAAATTAGTAGGATCGTCGTCCTAATTCAACTTTTGATTCATCCAAATGAATCTGATGCATGTTTCTTCCTCACAATGATATATTACTTCATCATGGACATCATGTACACTAAATAGTGGTAGCGCGGGTGAGCAGAAAACGCTACTACTAGTTACATTAGCAGTAGTGCCAGTATGGACGGCTCTACTGCTAAGTAGCTATAATAATAGCGCTGGTAGGAATGCGCTACTGCTAAGTGTTAGTTGTAGTGCCGTAACAGTAGCGCAGGTCCCCGCGCTACTGATAGCCGTCAGACCCGCGTTGCTGCTAGGCTTTTCCCTAGTGATTCTGTGGCAAAAGCAAAATAATTTTATTTCATTTTTGCCATTCTTGGCTTTTGACATTTATCACAACTGGCACTCTCAAAATTTTGCTTTTGCCACGGGAATGGTAATTGTGATAATTGTCAAAAACTAAGAGTGGCAAAAGTGAAATGTCAAAATCTAGAGTGGCATAAGAAAAATTGGCGAAATCTAGAGTGGCAAAAACAAAATTTTCCCAACATAAATAGCATAAAAATGGAAATTATCATGCATGTTCCCATGATGAGGCCGTGAGGCGGGCCTTCTTATATGAATGGTAGCATATTGAGGTGGATATTTTCCATGCATATTACATGCTTAGGTGTCATGTTTGCATGTTGAAGAAATATGTTATTGAGGTTAACTATTTAGATATACTCGAACATAAAGACACGTACATACACACACCCCTCCTAATTAATCCCGATGTGGTGTAGGAAACTCACATAGACTTTCTAGAGGCTATGGGACAGCCAGCACAAATGCATTGTATCATCTTGCCATAAGAAAAAATAATAACCTTCTCGAAGGATATCTTCTAAGAGCATAGATTGTTTTTTCGATAAATAGGGGATCGCCCCCGGCTCCATTTCATGTAGAAAGAAACCACAGTGTGACAAGTCTTACAGAATCAAACACCACCTAAAACAGATTTAGGAAAGAGAAAACATCTCTAACTAGCCACACCCACTCTCCAACCTAGTCAACATCAAGACATAAGTATCATAGGCATTACATTACAGTAACCACTAACACCACGCAAAGAGCCCAAACACCAGGTTGCTCTAGACAAGAGGCTCCCACCCAAGACTGACCACATGGATACTGTCAGCTTCCTCTGGGTGTTGCAGTTGATAATCAAGGGTAATCCTCCCCCCATGAGCAGCATTCACCGCCACCTTCCAGAGGCCATCTTCACTCTTGTCCTCAAACCAGTTACGACAGATCATCCTGGATCCAGCATCAGTGGTTTTCTCAACCGTTCCCAGATCAGCTCCTGAAACTCTTGCATTTTTCCCCTGGAGATCTTGGAACAGCTTGGTCCAGTCCCTAAGATACCTGGAAACCACGCCTAGCACCTGCTTCAGGGAAATCCAAGAGCATCTGTTAAAGACAACAGAATTCTTAAAATTCCACAACCCCCACAGGACTGCAGAGGTCACAACATTCAGCTGTTTGCATTTCTTACCGCACAACCAAAACCTTGCTACAGACTCATATCCATTCGCATCAAAATTAAAGACTGTTTTCACCTCAGCCCACACCAGCCTAGCTACCAAACAGTCAAAGAGCAGATGATGCACGATTTCAAATTATTTACAAAACACACACTCTAGAGGTCTTGCTATACCTCTTTTCCTAATATTATCACAAGTCATGATTTTATTCTATGAAAAAAGCATAGGAAACCTTGTACTCTAGGTGGTATTTTCACACTCCAAACAGCAGGTAGATAGATAGGCTGAATCCCCCTAAAATTGATAATGGCATAAAAGGATTTAGAAGAGTAAATCCCTTTAGACCCATATTTTCAGATTAAGGAATCTCTCTCCTGACTAGATTTAGTCAGGGAGAGGATATCCACAAGCTCATACCACTGAGACATCAACTCATCCGAGAAGGTTCTCCTAAAAGTGCATTTGAGCTCCTGCCCATCCCAAATCTCAGCAATGGTCCGATTTTTCTCATTTACCAAGACATACAAGTCCCAGTATTGAGTAGCTAGAGGGGTATTACCATACCAGGTATCTTCCCAAAATCTAACCAGCTTACCATCTCCTACATTCCATTTATATCCTACCCTCACAGCTTGCAAAGACCACAAAAAACTTTTCCGAAACTAGGAAGGATGTGGGTCTCTACAACAGAAAATGTTTGGGTTCTTAGTATTGTATTTGTTATCAATGGTTTTCCTCCACAAGGACCCCTCTCCAGCTATGTATCTTTTAACCCAAGACCCAATCAGGCAAAGATTCATATCCTGAAGATTCGGGACCCCCATGCCCCCAAACTCCTTCTTCATACAGATAGATGGCCAGTTAGCTAGATGGATTTTGTGAGCACCTTCAGTGTCACTCCACAGACAGTTAGCCATATGGGAATTGATTAGATTCAAAGCCCATTTAGGGAATTTAAAAAAGGACAACAAATACAGTGGGATGCTAGCTAAACAAGTTTTAATGAGTGTAATCTTCCCTAAATAAGAGAACAACTTCCCTCTCCAACCTGCTATTCTAGCCAAATTCTTATCAATCAGTTCCTGCAAGTCTTCCCTACTCAGTTTCTCAAAATGCAATGGGATCCCTAAATACTTGATTGGGAATGACCCAACCACACATTGGAAAATATCAATGAACTCTTCTAACTCATGGGGATCAATATTAATGGGGACTAAGGCACTTTTGTGATAGTTGATCCTCATTCCAGAGACCTGTTCAAAGCAGGTAAGAATCCATTTAAAATTTAAGGCTACTCTACTACTTTTTTCTAAAAACAGCAGGGTGTCATCTGCATACTGCAAACACGTCACCCCTCCAGGCATCAATTCAGGGCATAGCCCTTTAATTAAACCAGAGTGGGAACCCTTAACTAGCATCTTGGAGAAGACATCTACCACTAAATTAAAAAGCAAGGGCGCTACAGGGTCTCCCTATCTCTTACCAGTTAAGAAGAAATCACTTTCTTCCCCATTCAGTTTGACTCCAACAGAGCCTCCTTGGGTAATACTTTTAATCCAACTTATCCACCTGGTCCCAAATCCTCTCAGAGCCAACATCTCACAGAGGAAATCTAGAGGAAATCTAGATTAACCTCTCAGAACAATCTTAGCATAGATTGTTGATCAGTATTTTGATCGCCTCAGAGTATTTTTTTCTCTTTTTACTCCACCAAGGTATAGTTTCGGTCTTATTTGACTTTGCTAGTTGCCGGTGTGATTTTTGTATGTGCGCGTTGGTGCTGGTTTTGTGCATCCTAACTATACAAAGGTCGGATGTGATGCTCGTTGTGTTTGTATCCCCTTGAGGCTTCATTTTGAGTTAATAAAATCTACCCTTTGTTGGAAAAAAAAACTTCTAAGAGCATATATTGCTCTAGCCTACATAGCCATTCCAAGCGTTGGACATGGAGTTTGGATGCATTGGGCTTCACAAGTCCTGGACAAAGCTAAATTCACAGGCCGATACTATTTAACATGGACCAGTGGCAGGCCCAAACCTGAAGCGAAAATCGGCAAAATCTGTCAGGACAGCTCATAATGGCCCATGTCAACCAGTGGGCCCGTATCTACGAGTCGTGCGTGGACAGCGACAGGTCGAGGCTGATCCGACTCCCCGACGACGACGACGACGAGGAGGCTGTCGACGACGAGAGCAGGCTGCTCTCGGCGCCGCCGCCCCCGGCGGGGCACAGGGCCAGCGCCAGCGACAGCGAGCAGCCACCGTCGCGTTCGCCGGCCAAAGTCAAATTCGTGAATCCGGCGTCGAGGACGTTGCCTGGCGGCTCGGGTCTGCACGGACGGACACCGTCGGTGCGGCTGGCCGTGTATGCGGCCGGGCGGTTAGGAGGCATGCCGACCTGCATGGCACGAACATCATTAGATATTCTTTACTTACTCTTCTGTAATAAGGTCAATAAATCCGTTCGGCTCTCGGCAAATGCAAGTGCAGCACTGGATTCAATCGCTCTAGATGTACATTGATTTTTGAAACAAGATATATAGAGACATTGTCACATTGGCATGCTTGCTGGTAAGCAGAGTGCACGTGCGTACCTCAATAGGGTAGCCATCGCAGCAGGCAGCACGGGGACGGGGAGGATGACGCCCCGGAGCCACCAGGAACCCCAAGAATTCGAGCGTGGAGGCGGCCGCGAGTTCGCCGTCGCGGTGCAACCTTGTTGTAGGCATCCAGGGCTCTCGCCGATGCTTCTGCTTCTGCTTTATTCCCAGCGGCATCGAAGGGCGGGGCTCCACCAAACGAGCCGCGGCCATGGGTGGCGCTTGAAGCACGGCATGCGCCTGCATCATATCCATACGCACGTAGTAGTGTCCACCTGCTGCCGCCGGTACGTGGCTGGACGACGACGACATGCCCCTACCCTCGCATATTCCTCCTCCTTGCACTCTCAGCAGGCTCGTGGGGCTCGCGCTCACCTCCTCCCTTGTCTCCGTCTCAGATGCCCTCCTGTTAATTATTTGGTTGTAGCGAATTAAGTTTCTTACATAGTAATTATATTACTATAAAGTTGTACTAAAACAGCGACTATTGAATATCGATCGAATAGAGTACCGATTATCACTAAGATCTACTCCCTCCGTTTCAAATTACTCGTCGCAGAAATGGATGTATCTAGAATTAAAATACATCTAGATACATCCATACCTGCGACAAGTAATTCGAAACGGAGGGAGTACAATGCTGCTCGCACATTAGTAAATTAATCGGTGATATGTAAATATCTCGATATAGTATAGGAAAGGGGTTATGGATAATCCCACATTCCCACAAGAAAGTGTATACATGTGTACTGCTAGCTTTCCAACGGAACTCGACCGTTGGCGGTCTTGCTCGGCAAAACTTCCAAATATACTTACACGAGCACATCGCGTGCTCGGTCGGTCGTATTTTAACAATTGTAGGTACACCAAGTAGCTTGGAATATAGTACTGGTGTCAGCTCAAGATTCGAGGAGAAAAAGTGGCGCAAAAATGGAGTTCTGGTCTGAAGTGTCGCCATGCATGCATGCATTATTCATGCAGTGACTCATCAGTCATCATCACAACTGAGCCTAGCTAGCTAGCTAGGTACGGCCGGAGTGCCATGAAGAGAAAATAAGAGACAGATTGAATGAACAACCGGGTGAACAAGAAAAAGGAGCATGGAAAAGGTGGTGACCTTTTCAGTTGCGGGTGGAGCGGCAGCGTCGTCGGCTCCTTTCTAGGCTTTGGCGAGCCGTAGCCGGGGAGACGGCACTCCCCATCATCATCGGTGCAGACTTCCATGGCTCCTCCTGTTGAGCGTGTGTGCTCCTCCTGGCCCGACTGTTGCACTTGCTGCATCCCTGCTCGATCCGCCACAACATGCATTGGCAAAAAGGAATTACTCAAGTGTGGAGCACAGTAGCTGCATGCATGCATGCACCGGTACGAATCGATAGCTTTGGCTGTGGCGGAGAAGTGTGCCATGCATGCATGTCACCCATGCACATGTACACACAGACTAATATGCGTCATCAAAGTGTACTACACAAAGACGATTGCATTTAACCTACGACTATCAAGTTCGAAAAGTGTTTCACTTTGTTGCGAGTTGTGCTGGGTAATTCGTTGTACGTACAGCAATTTTCGGATGCTCTGCCCAACAATCAATTATTAATTGTGCTTGCTTTGGTAGTTTGTGTTAGCTTTGGAAAATATGTAACGTTGGACAGCAGATGAGCAGAAGTAAAGGAAATCCTATAGGGCACATGTGCAACTATGCATATGTGGCCATATATTCATGCATGTAAATGTATACCTTGCATTCCAAGATCATTCCTCATGTTCCTGTACATCTGCTTCAAACCACCAGGCAGCTTCAATCATCAGTACGGGATCCAACTCCGTGCAAGAAGAAGAAGAAGAAGAAGAAGAAGAAGAAGATGCCGGGCAAGCTCATGCATGCGTGTCAAGATCCATGGGTATAAGCATGTAGCTAGCTAGGATTGGATTAACAGACCTGCAGATGGCTTTTGACATGAGAAATGGTGAGCCCTCCCACCCCCATCACCTGCAGAACCCGCTTCGGAGTCGCCCCTGCAATGCATGCGCGCGTTAGATCGATGCATGCGCACGGCCAAACATCAGAACGATCGAGCGAGCGAGGGCGTACTGTCGTGGCCTCCGAGGCTGTGAATGGCGTGGACGAAGCAGCGGTGCAGGGCGCTCGTCCACCGGAGGCGCGGCACCTTGGACCTGTTGTACTGCCTCACCCCGCCGCGGCCGCCTCCGCCTCCGCTCCCCTCCCTGGTTGTCCTAGGCGCCATGGTCGCCGATCTGGCTCAGCTTCGAGCTTAGATTATCTCAGCCAAAACACCAGCCGACGCAGCAAAGATAGTATGCTTTGCCTGCCCGCAGGAGCTGAGCCCGTGGTCGACCATGAGGGCCAGCTTATATACCGCTCCAACTAAACACCTCGGCAGCTCTCACAGTCACAGGTAGCTAAGCTACCCAACCAAGGAGAGATGTACGGAGGAGTGTTGAATGCTGCTGCGTAGGAGAGTAGAGAGTGGGGGGAGGGAGAACAGGAAGAGACAAAAGGTTGGAGACAAAGGAGGGGTTTCAGATGCGTTGCAGGGCATATGCCTGCTGCCATGCATGCCACTGCCATGGGGAGGGGATAATTATGAGATGGGCGCAGCGCTGTTGACCCGAGCGAGGAGGGACGAAGACAGGGATGCATGAGCGGCAGTGCCAAAGCTAGTTTTCCGCCTGCCTTGTGTTCCCACTGACACGCACCTGCCTAGCTTGTCCTCTCTCCCTCCTCTTGCATTCTCTGCTCGCTTGCTACAAGTACTCCCTCCGTTTTATTTACCTCGCACGTTAGCTTTGTCTCCAGTCAAGTTTTCTAATTTTTGACTAAAATTTATGTAAAAAATATTAGCATCCGCAATACCAAATCGGTACCATTAGAATCATCATTCAACATATTGTCATATCATATATATATATATATATATATATATATATATATATATATTTGTTATTGTGAAAATTTTGATTACTTCCGATAAATTGGGTCAAACTTTATAAACTTTGGCTTAGGTCAAAACTAATATACGGAGTAAATAGAAACAGAGAGAGTACTTACCTGTGGACATGGGCAGCTTGTACATATTCATTCCGTTCCAAAATATCGATCCCCCCTCCCCCATGGATCATTCCCTCTGAATCGACCGGCAAACAACACACAAAGTTGGCCGAGCATATTAAGAGAGGCCCCAGGAATCCATAATTAAACTTAAAGTGGTGGTCCTAATAGTTTGCTTTTGATATTTGAAGTTATAGGTTTATCCTAAGTCAAACTTGTTTAGGTCTGACCGGGTCTATAGAAAAATATACCAACATCTACAACATCAAATTACTTTCATTAGTATATTTTCATACTATATATATTTAATATTGTCGATATTGGTAATTTTTTCTATAAGGTTGATCAAACTTAAGAGAGTTCGACTTCAAACTCAAGAGAGTTTGACTTCGAACATACCTAGAACCCCAACAAATTTGAACGTAGGAAGCATATAGTTATCCGCTTTTACAAGACGCGAAACTTGCGTTAAAGGGTCTGATCCACCTCACGAGACACCTTACAGATGGCTAGTTCTCACGAAAACACACGTTTACTGAAAAAGAGGGTAGTATGCCAAGTTATCAACACACTCGGTGCCCCGCAAAAAAAAAAAAATCAACACACCCGATGAACACCACGAGAGAAGCTGGAATAGATATGCCTTGAGCTTGCTGAAAAATCACAAGTGGGTGGGGTGGTGCTTGTAGCCTTGTAGTTGTAGGTTATAGAGAGATTATGCAGATGCGAAAGGATGCGTCGAATCGGAACAACCTAGCTAGAAAAGCTCAATCTTGTCACCGACCGTGACCCATGTGTAGTACGAGATTGAGTTGTTTGTGCACTGAATGACTGAAGTAGTGCACATATGGATGTATGCACGTTTGTGACTAGCTAGCTAACTGCAGAATTTTAGCCCAGGTGGAATAAAGTGAATGCAGGTACGGTTTGATTAGTCAGAAAGGTGCATGGTTGATTAGTCGTAAAAGGACTTGAAGGATTTGATCTCTGAATTTGGACTGAAAAATAGTATAGTACCAATCAATTGCAAAAAAAGCTAGTCAACTTTTTTTTCCTTTTTTAGTCTTGGGAAAACCGAAAGGTTAGCTATCACACAAACCTAGTGAGTCTGTAGTTGAAAGGGGAATGATAGACTGAATTATCATCAGCTAGCATCAACAAGAACATGATGGAGATCAGGTGGCATCATCACTAATAGCATAACTTATCATCGCATAGGCGATTATATATGCAATTAGCTGTGCTCTAAGAGGAGAAAAACAAATTACACATCCAATCAAGTCGAAGATGTTGAACGGCGTCATTGAGTGCGTTTTCCTCGAGAGCTCTGACCGCCGGATCTCTCCTACAGTCCTACTACCACTCGAAGCGGCCGTGCCATTTCCATGGAAAGTTTCTAAAGGAATTTGAATACACTGGTCATGGGTACGTGCAGTCGACAAGGAACAAACTGAATAGAAGAACCATGAAAAGCGTACTACAACTTTTGAGATCTTTCAAAGGAAGGAGAAGGAAGGAGGGAGCTTCAGCAGGTGATGGGCACGATGTACAAAGACAGAGAGAGAGAGAGAAAGAGAGATAAGTGGGGGGAACAGGAGGCGTTGCAGTACAGGAGACAGCGGCGCCATCATTTCATGCAGGGCAAAGCAAGCGGATCATACGGATCATCATGGCCTCGCGCCCTACACCCACTGATCCTCTATGCCACTGCCAACACCCACCGTCGATTCCTAGCTAGCACTCCTGCGTACGTAGCAGGGGGGCGAACCGACCATGAAAAAGCTTTGCATCGATCAGTCTAGCCAACAAGCTCACCACGAATCTGCTGCTATTTCCTCATCAGTGGCAAAAACGAGCACACAAATTAACTACTCCCCCTCCATCCTATAATATAAAAACGTTTTTTACACTAGTTTATAACACGGAGGAAGTAGCTAGCTAGTTGCATGCATGATTTACCCGCAGAAAAAGTACTCCTGTACAAGTACACCCTCTGTTTTCAAACATAAAAGACGATTTTGGCAGTTTAAACTAGACTGCCAAACATGTTACATTTAGTAACGGATGTACTATTTTCTTTTAAAAAAAACGGAAGCAAAATTTTTGTCTCATCTCATTGATAAAGAGGAAGAGAATGGACGGTTAATTAGCAGAAAACCGAGGAGGTAGACGATCTGAGACACTGCGTGGGCGGAGCTGAAGCGGCTGTGCCGGGGCTGTGTTGCAAATGGGGACGGTTGCAGGCATTGACCGGCGCACGCCATGGAGCACGTACGTACGTTCGCCATGACTTGATGTCTCTGCATGCGCCGTCTGCGTGCACATGCATGCATGGATGGACCAGCCAGCACTTGATCGCACGTCGACGGAACACGTTAAACTTGTGGTACGTGCGTGCGTATGTAGTACTACTGTGTGGTGACTACTCTACAGTACGCGTAGCAGCCGGCATGTGGCAAAGGAAGCAGGGCATGTATCGATCGATCACAAGCTAGGCTGGCAACCGTAGGGGCGGATGTGCATTAATTACCGGTGGCGCGCACAGCAGGAAAACGTTCACCCCATACGTTTTTTCTTTTCTTTTTTTTTGAAACTGGAACACCTTGCATTCCAAAATTATGGTGGACCGACCAAATCGGCGGCCACAGCACGGGTTACATCGACGGGGAACTCCGAAAGCCAAATAGACTGGCCATACGTTTTTTCTTTTCTTTTTTTTTTGAGTTGGAATAGTTGCGTTTTTATTCAAATCACGGCAAACTCCGATGCTACCTCTTAGACAATGCACTCTGGTGGCACCTGGAACCAAGTCTTATACGAAGCTTATTGACGCAACCTTCCCTAACTAAAACATGAGCCGCGCTATTTGCAAAGCGACGCACCCGGCATACCTTAGTTTGAAGATGTGTTTTGATCTCCTGAACCACATGCCCATACGCTGACAGAAGACAGACACTTCTCACGCTCAGATATCTTTCTTTGCCACCACCTGTGAATCTGTCTCCGGTAATAATCTCCTCACGTTGATCTCTATAGCAAGCTTGATAGCCCAGCGACAGGCTAGTAGTTCTGCAAGCTCCGGATAGGCAACCAAAGGGAAAAAATGGCACGCTCCCGCTAAGAAGATCCCATCGTGGTCCCTGAGAACCGTGCCTCCGCCACCGACGCCTAATGCTTTAGACATAGCCCCATCACAATTTGCTTTCACCCAGCCAAAATCAGGCATGTCGCAACGTTGAGTTGTAGAGCACCCCCCCGGTCTCTCCTTGATGCTCTCCCACTCCTCGGTTAGCCTCATAACCCTCTCTGCTATACTTCTGGTCTCCTCAATTTCCCGGTCATAGCAAGCCACAATTTTTGACTAATCTATTTTTAACTTCTAATTAGAGCGGGGAATCATTTCAATTAGAAAATTTAACAAGTCCATGAAAAACTGCAAAACAGGCCTGGCGTACTCCAAATGCCCTCTCCACATCCTTTCTAACTGCTTTTTATCTTTGGACAAAGTGAAACATTTTCTGATCAACTGGCTCAGAGATGATGGTGACAAAAGTAGCCCACGGAGAATAATATTGTCAATCAGATAGTAGTCTATCTTGTATTCATGTCCATTGACAGTACAGTTGCAAGGAGGAGGTTTCTCTTCAGTCAGCTTGGCCAGCAATGAAGACCGCTACAGCGATGTCATTGTGAAACCCGGGCATTGCCAAAGAAAGCTTGTACAATCCAGAGATCATGTGATGCATTCAGGAATGATGATAGGCTTCTTAACATGACCATGATATTGCCCGTGTAGAGCTTTTGGACAGTTCTTCCACTCCAGTACATGCAGTCAAGAGATCCAATCAAACCTGGCCACCCTCTTGCTTCGGACATTGCAAGAGCCTCTTGGTGTCTGCTACAGTTGATTCCCTCAAGTACCGAGGTCCAAACACCGAGACCATCGCGGTAGCAAATATGACTATAGCATCTCTGCATTTGCTCTCGGGCATCCGAAGGTATTTGCCCACGAATCTGCGGGCATGGCATATGCAAGCATCCGCAATGATCTCGTGCACTTCTGATACTATAGAATCCGATCCTTCCAACGGCATCCTTCTTTAAGATGAAGTAGTCTTCAAAGGACCGGACACCATGCTAGAGATGATCAAAGACATTTTTTCGCATCCAAAAAAGCCGACGAAAGTTGTCAGCAAATAGGGCATTGGGGCCAAATTAGTCGTCCATCAGCGACAAATGGCCCGGTGTGGTGTTCCGATTAAATACTCGATGACCCTTGATCGATCCCTTGGGTTTGAGGTCCGCTTTAGAGATGCGCCAGGATCCAACCCAAAAAAATTGCCATGTTTTTTTAACATAGTACAGAGCAAGCGCTCATACATACGCATATACATTCACTCCTATGAACGCGCATACACACACACTCTATCCCTATGAGCACCTTAAAGAGACTGGACCGGCATATCATCTTAAGAATTACAAAGTTGTCGTAGGCGCCTTGTTGTCACGGGAATGTCTTCTCCCACTGAAAGCGCATCGCCGGAAATCCTGAAATAAATCCAGAAATAATGCGAGCATCAGAGTTTCCTGGTGGGTTCGGATACCACTGTTTCTCTAACCATCCAACCACATATTGGTTTGCAAATTGCCATGTCGTTATTGGATGGAGGAGCGGGCGAGTAGTTGAGGCCTGAGAGAGAATGATGAGATGGATGACACGCGGAACAGTGACGACGCGCCGGAAGGACACGGTCGGCCTCTCTCACGAGAGCAGTAAGTGGCGGCATGATTGCGCTGCGAGGGGGGCAATGCCGCATGCAGTGGGCATCCATCCATCCATCCAATTTGCCGTTCCCTGCCTCGCTCACCCCCACGACCACGCCATGATTCCTTCTGTCTCCCCCGCGCCCATGGATCTTCCGTCCGTCCGTCCGTCGTCCGATGCGCACGCACGCACGCTGCCTCTAGTCCTGGCCGGCCGGCTGGCTGGCTGGCTAGCTAGATGCTGGAGGATGGATGGAACATGTGCCCGTCTCTGTTTTCTCCGTGTGCCATCATCATTCCCCTGCCCTGCCCCGGCATGCATGCCAATGTCGCCGCCGCCCCTGCCTGCCACGCTGCATGTGTCCGCCCAGTGCACGCATATGCCGCTGCAGCGGCGCCGGCGCTCGTTCTCGTTTCATTGCCAAGGACGTCGGACGTAGGGTGACCAGGATTTGAGACCCGTCCGTCTCTCAAGCTTGCACTAGGCGATGGCATTCAAAATGGCGCTGCTCACTGGCAGACATGCAGCTAGTCAGGATCAAACATTACAGGGCTACGGGCTTGGTTCCGTTTGTCAGCGCAGTTTCACAAAAGACATTATGCCTGCGGACATTTGATGATGTCCATAGGTGATCCGCGTTGGCGTTGGAGTCGAGACCCGTCTCTGAAACTTGCATCCAGTGGGCAAAGAATGGCATGGCTCACTGGCCCAGACATGAAAAACTAGTCACGCCACCGACTGAAAAGAAACAAGCCCCGTGCATGGTCACAGGCTCAGAACAACATTTGGCCACGATAACCTCACAAGGTTTAGCGGAGTACAAGCAAAGATAATCATCTTATAACAGAGGCACTACTACATCAACCTAGCTGGCTACATAAGCAGACATCCATGCATTGCATTCAAAACTTCAAGGTGTCATTTCACTCAACGAGTATAAACATCTAGTTCCTTATTGCATCATCACACTTAACAAGAAGAAAACTGGTAGGTGCTCGCACCAAAAGAGAAAAAAGGCAGGAGGAAACAAGACGGGAATTAATTCAAACAGAACACATGTTTTGTTCATACAAGAACAACATTGATGATCCTTGCAAGCACCGCGCCCTTCGAGCTCCCATGACCAACCCATCCTGCGCATCCAAAAGGAATCCATTGATCAATAGAAATATGATGGCTGAGTGATAAATATGCGCCACAGAAAAGTACTCCCTCTGTAAACTAATAATAAAACCTTTTAGATCATATCAGATGGAATGAAGTGTCTGGCATGAAAGGAATATAACAGAAGCAAAGACTACCAGGGGAAACAGCGTCACATTTTCTGACCCTGCTTCAGGCCAAAACGGATAGGGAAGAAAGAAACTCTTGTTCCCAAACGTTAACCATCAGACGGGCGTAGTGATGAATTTACATGGTAGACATCAAAGGGCGTAGTGACGAATGTACATGGGAGACAAACCCCTCAGAAGGCCATTGTCATTTAGGAGAATGAGATAACAGAGCAGCACCTATCAATTTTGGCCTGAAGGCACTGACCCCGCATACCCGAAATGAACAGTCAAAGGCGACAAAACCTGATGGACAGCATAGAAAGGATTGCAAATGCCAAAAACCTTCACATCAAAATGTCATGATGCACTAAGTCCGAAGGCAAGAGTACCCCACATACAGTGTAAGTGCAGGGATTCCTTTGCAGTTATTATTAACGGAACAGATGAGCCTTGACGAGCCAAAGGACACTAGTTGTAGTATGCCATTATACTCTGTCCTTTGTTTCTTGCTGTCACAGGCTGCAAACAGAATCATCAGACAAGATTGCGGAACTGCTAAGAAGACATGATTTACAGTGGACGGTTTGCAGCCATATGGGCTAGATCAGACCAAAAGATTCCTTGAATATCACATCCGTTGTGTTCTCAACAAGTCACGGGTAAGCATAGGACTCCCGATGCAAATGTAAGGTAAAACTGAAGTCTATTTCTTTGAACAAGATCTCATGATGGTTTCTTGCATGAGTTAGACAGGTTACTCGTGTGCAGGGATTCCTTTGCAGTTACTATTAATGGAACGAAATAGCCTGGACCACCCAAAGGACACTAGTTGTATGTACAAAATTATTCTGTCCTTTGTTTCTTGTTGTCACAGGCTGCAAACAGAATTATCAGACAAGATCGTGCATGTAACTGCTAAAAGGACAAGATTTACAGTGGACAGTTTGCAGCCATATGGGCTAGATCAGATCCAAAAGATTCCTTAAATGTCACATCCATTGTGTTTTCAATATGTCACGGGCAAGCAAAGGACTCCTGATGCAAATGTAAGGTAAAACGTAAGTTTTTCTTTGAGCTAGATAAAACTAAAGTCTTTCTATGAGCTAGATCTCATGATGGTTCCTTGCATCAGTTATACAGGTTACTCATGTTAAGTTGGAAGTACAGGGATTCCTTTGCAGTTACTATTAACGAAATGAATTAGCATCGACCACCCAAAGGATACTAGTTGTACGTATACCACAGGCTGCAAACAGAGTTATCAGACAAGACCATGGAACTGCTAAAAAGACATGATTTACAGTGGACGGTTTGCAGCCATATGGGATCAGATCCAAAAGATTCCTTAAATATCACGAGACATTCGTGATAATTTCAACATATCATGAGTGGGCAAAAGACTTGACTGAGTGCAAATGTGAGGTAAAAGTGAAGTTTCATATATGTCCATTTCTTTTGAATTCCATCTTATGATGGTTTCTTGCATGAATTAGAAAGGCTACCCCTGTTAAGCTTAAGTTGAACAAGCTTCTAAAAAAAAAGCAAGCGACTTAGCAAGAAGCAGACAGAACTAATAACTAATTGTACAGAACAAATATGAATCATCACCACAATATGCTCATTTCCGAGATTTATCATATGTGGTAGTGCCAAGCTACGGTGTTTCGCATTTGATTAACAAGTTCAACAGGTGGCAATTTTTCAGTGTAAAAATCTAAATCATTAAATGGATATGACAACATATTTGCAGAAAGAATAAAAAATATAGGGTCGAAGGACAATTTTCTTAGTCTCCATCACTAGGTCACATTTTGCAATACCATCCAGTTAGTGATTTACTAGCATCTACACTCCATTCAATAGATGGAAACAGAAACAGGGATCTTTTTAGCGTCGTCCATTTCAATAGAGAGATTAAAAACTCTAGCATTCGTATAGAATCTGAAGGTTGATTGCATACCAACTACGGAGTATGAAGTAAATGAGGTTTCGAAAAGTAATGTAGGGCAGATGCATTAGGTGTATTGAATTCAAGGAAGAACAGTAAGTGTGAGAATGGTCTGGGATGCTGAATGTAACCAGAAATCAACAGATATATGTACTGGTTTTTAAATAAAGTTGTGCCTTTAACCTATTCATCAAGCTGGTTAGATAACAATATGATTTATGAACTCAAGAAGACTGAGGTATATTTCACGTAGACTATTGAATTGATTAAATTGATAGAACAAACGGTTCACTATAGTTAAACACGATGCATTTCACAGTCGGTGGCAGATCTACCACTGGGGCGAGCTGGGGCGGCCGACCCAGGTCGCCGTAGCCAGAGCAGAGACCTCTCCCTACCTATTCTTGCGCTGGTTCTTTCAGATTCCTCCGGTAGCGAACAGCGGTGCTGCTGTTTGCCTGTTTATGTGATCTCTGCGCATGAAGGGGTATGTGAGGTTGAGGGAGAGAAGGTATTTTGGGCTTGGGCAGGAGCGATTGAACTTAAGGCCCAACGTGGATCGGACAAAACATCCACATGCAGCCAGGCAGCCACCATGGACGGTCTCTCAAAAAATGCCAGCATCGAGAGAAGGTATAGAACGTAGCGCTATTTGTGAGGCACACAAGCTAGTAAAATTCTGGCACTCAGATCAAGATCGTCATATTTGGCTAGGGGTTCCTCATGATCCATTTGCATCACTGCTATAATTTCTTTCGATTAATAAAGTTTTCAGCAGGTTCGCTAAAAAGAAAACCAGCCACCTCTCCCCAAAATCATCCTTCCTGAGTCGGCCAACTTCCCGAGCCCTAATCCACTGTTATGCGCCGCCGCTCACCGCTCCGTGCGGCGCTGCACCCTCCTGCTGCTCCATGCCACTCCTGCCTGCTGCACCACCACCTGCTCCGGGCCACTGCTTCCTGCACCGCCCACTCCTTGTCGTATTGTGGCATCAAGCGAGCATTTCAAGTGTCAATAGTATGTTAGTAGTTCTCATGGTTGTTTTATGCCTTTTCATGTTTTTAGTAGTTGAATTTCATGATTTTTGCTTGAGTAGACATGCATTTGTAACTTAAAATTTTAGACCCTCCTGCTGCTCCATGCCACTCCTGCCTGCTGCACCACCACCTGCTCCGGGCCACTGCTTCCTGCACCGCCCATTCCTTGTCGTATTGTGGCATCAAGCGAGCATTTCAAGTGTCAATAGTATGTTAGTAGTTCTCATGGTTGTTTTATGCCTTTTCATGTTTTTAGTAGTTGAATTTCATGATTTTTGCTTGAGTAGGCATGCATTTGTAACTTAAAATTTTAGACCTTAAATGTTTCGCCACGGCTAAGCTCAACAGGAAATGCATACTTGAGATCAAATGCCAAAAGATATAGGCAGCTTTTCAATATACTGGCATACAGCAAGGCCAAATGAAAGAATGAAAAGGGAAAAAAGGTCTCGCAGAGACTGAGACAGTAAGGTAGCAAGTTTGTGAATGAAGCTTTGTTTTCTAATTCAACATATAACCAGAACAGATACCCCCTCTGCTGCCAAGACCAGTCTAAAATTTTAATGCTTCACTGATGCCACGAAAAACATATATTAAAAAGAATTCCAGAATAGATTATGAATTAGCTTTGAAGCTCTACAAAAATCCACAGGCCAAACAGCAGGAATTTATGTTAGCTTTATTTACACCTATGTAACCCTTTTTCGCATTTCAAAAGCTCTATAGCCACAAAATATTCACATTTGACAACTCAAAAAGTATAAACCTCCGAAATGAATAATTCACAGGCCAAACACACAGGGATTCGGGTAGGCCTTACACCAGTGTAATCAATCCCATTTTGCACTGTCAAAGCACTGTAAGGTCGAAACATTCACAATTCACAACTCAAAAAAGTAAACCTGCAGAATAAAAATAGAAATGGACGGAGCAACAGCGAAATGCAAGGATATGGCATGAAAGCGGATCCCAGATCCCCTGCCTACATCGGTTTACAGATCTAGACTCTAAACGTTTGTCAGCATCCCGTGAATTTGAGTCGAACCCGACACAATCGTCTCGCAATCAGCTATAGGGGTCAACCACCCTACCGCAAACCCTAGCTATCCATCGAACTCCACCCAATCAACCTAATTAATGTTGACGCAATGCCTGGAACGGAAAAAGAAACGGTGGGGAGGAGCGGGCGGCTCACCTGAATCTGACGGATCAGGCGAGCTTGGCGGTGGAGGGGGCAAGGGGCACGCCGATGGTGACGCTGCCCTTGACCTTGGCGCCCGCCTGCGCCTCGCGGATCTTCTGCATCTGGAGCATCCGCTCCATGACGAGCTCGTACTGGCACTTCTCGTAGGAGTGGCGCTCGGGCTCGCACTTCCAGGGGAGGTAGAACTCGGCGACGCGGCACTTGTTGAGCGGGATGAGGAGGTGCGCGCACTGGTCGCGGTAGGGGATCGGCAGGCGCGCCTCCGCCATCTCCGCCTGGGTCGCGATCTGCGGCTTCGAGGTGCCCAGCTGCACGCCGGCCGCCGCCGCCGCCGCCTCCATCTCTCACCTTCTTCTCTCTTCTCCGGCGAGGTCGCCGATGGGCTGTGCGGGTGCGGGTGCGGTGCGGCGTCTGGTTCGGGCGAGAGAGTGGTGGTGGGTTCCCGTCGCTCTGGAGTTTTGGACTGTGGGTGTTGTTGGTCTGGGTTCGGGCGGGCTTGAGTCGGGGCCTGCGACTGGGAGTTCTTCTAGCCCGTTAAGGAGCTCCTTTTGCATCTCTACCGCGGCCTTTTAACGGTTGCATGTATTTTAAATAATTTGCCTAAATGTCTCAAAAAAATATTTGCATAAAAAATACTGGAGTATTAAAATGTTTTGTTGTCAAAATGTTTTGCGCTATATTTTGGTTTGACTAGGTAATTGCCCGTGCGTTGCAATGAGTGCATAGTGTCAAAAACGCTCTTATATTTATGGGATGGAGGAAGTGGTAGATTAGGCTATGACTGCACATCTATTGTTATATTTTATGCTAATATCTTAGCAAGTTTCTATGCAATCACCATAATTTACCTGTCATCTTATTGTTATAAGCACTTGCTAGGTAAGAACTTATTGACTTACGAAAGAAAATAAATCACTATGATTTATCTGCCATCTTATTGTCAATTAGTCTCCATGTCCCATAATATAAAGTGGTATTACATTCGATATGTGAGTATATTAGATTTAATAATGTCTTATATTATGAAACGGAGGGAGTACAGTTTTGGTAAAAAAAAAGTCCTGACTTGCCAAAGAAAATATAATTTAATTGTGATAAGTTGGGACGATTGAGTCGGTTTTTAGGAAAAATAGATGAGAGAAAAATCAAAGATGGGGGAATAAATCAAAAAAGAGGATGGAAGGGGAACATACATAAAGAGATTCGACGAAGGAAAGGGTGAAATGGAAACTTTACATTCTTTTTAAGTAGTATAATATAATAAAGATTATGTTGTGTAGAACATGAATATTTAAAGTAATAATATTCGAGCTAAAACTCAACATACATATGATTTATTGTGTTTGATCATATCCATAAATTCAAAGATTTTGCTAAAAAAAATTATGAACTAGATGATACCCCGCACGTTGTTGCGGGAATTGGATATAGTATATTTAAGTGCTATTTGGTAGTATGAATATGAATATTTAAATATACAATATGAAATGGAAATAAAAATAGATATGCTTTATTGTATTCAGTTATTGTATTGTTTTACAATCTTTATTGAATAAAGGTTGCATAAACAAATATATTTTCCCATGCATGATTGCTTGTTGAGGTGGTCCTTTTCTTGTGCATGATTGTATGTTGAGGTGACATATTTGCATGTTGAGAGAAATATGGGCAATGAGGATCAACTATTTTAGTGAGGCTACGCACGTTGTTTTCCCATGCACGATTGCATGATTGCTTGTTGAGATGGTCTTTTTCTCATGCATGATTGCATCTTGAGGTGACACATTTGCAGAAGTATGGGCATTGAGGGTCAACTATTTGAATGAGACTCTGCGCATTGGTGTGAATTTTTTTTAGTGCATACAATGGTGACTTAGCAAATAAAAAAAAGGGCAACCTGGTGCATGTAGCTCCCGCTTGCGCAAGGTCCAAGGAAGGGTCCGACCACTTTGGATCTATAGTACGCAGCCTTTTTCTACATTTCTGTAAGAGGTTGTTTCCAGGACTTGAACCCATGACCTCATGGTCACAAGGCAGCAGCTTTACCACTGCGCCAAGGCTCCCCTTCAATGGTGACTTAGCAAATAAAATTATTAATTTTAGAGACTATAATGCATAAAGCACGTAGTGCATTAACAACTGTACAGTTACAATACCAAAATGCCACTCTACATATGATCAGAAATATAATTCATTGAGTGCTCTGTCGGATGCATGCTTAGTTCAATGGTATTTTTTGTACCTGACAAACATATTTGCATCATGTGCTAAACTATTCAGAAATGGTCTGATATCCCCACCATCTCCTGGCCAACAACATACGAACATATTGACATCACAGGCACAATATGGTGATATCGCTAGCTAGTAACCATCAGCAGTAATATGATATGCATACTTACCCATAATATATATATATATATATATATATATATATATATATATATATATATATATATATATATATATATATATATATATATATATATATATATATATATATATATATAGTCGACAACCCTTCCACATTCAATCCTAGCAAGCGCATCTAATTCATACCATGCTAGCTTGTCAGCTTGAACACCACACCAAAATTAGATGTAAGAAGGTAACCTTTACCTGGAACTTGAACCTCTATAGACCAATTATCTACTCTTTTATTTTTGACATATAAAAAAATGATCTACTTCCTGCAGCAGAACAATCAATTCAGTGCTCCTAAATTTACCATATGGTGAATAATTTCACAGAAAAATGGATCGTGCTCAGGAATTTTTCTTCAGATAAGAGACTCTTTTACCTACCTCGTGATGCATAGTGAATTCACATGCCTTTCTTGTTAATTGAGGACCAAGATGGTAGACTTCTGTACCATGATGGTCTGGGAGCCTGGGAGTCCTAGAACTACCCATCCCTACCATCACACCATACCACACCGGTCCTCCTTGGACCTTGGTTACATGGTAAACATGTTCTAGAGCATAGGCTTTGGGACACCCTCTTATCTAGCCATTCATTTTTACATCGCGATTCGTGCAAGTACATTTGTCTTTTTTTTTCTCCCATATAAAACAACATATGAACTTCAAACTTGGCAACTCAACAAAACATTCTTACTAGAATGTGAGAAAAAACTTTCGGAATTTTTCGTGCAATATAAATACTAAAAAGTACATTTTTTAATACAAAAAATCTAATTTCGTATATTTATGTTCGACAAAAAAATCTGAAAGTTTTTTCCCATATTCTAGTTAGAATGTTTTGGTGTCATGCAAAGTTTGAAATTTATATGTTGTTTTATTTTGAAGAAATAAAAAAGAAAAAAATCTGATGTACCAAGTTAGTTGTCTAGTACGGATCTCAAAACAATGTTGGAGTGTAAGGATAAGGGTGTCCAGAAACCCGAGCTTTAAAAATCCACGTTTACACGCATCATACAGGCGCTGAAGCTGGATACAGTGGCTACCAGCGATGGCCGATTCGACAGCACGGTCGGCGCCGGCGAGGTGACAATCCCGCGACCACCGCCCCGCCGTTCGCTCAGATCGCTCAAGTCTCTGGCCCGTCCTCCAGCTGCGCTCCGCTGACCTCCCTCATGATGGTTGTTGAGGTTGCCACTTTCACCGCCGAGGCCCGCACGGACCTCTGCCTCCGGGGATCGCAGAAGACGCTAATGGATAGCCGCGCTAGCGCGTCATGCTCACCCTGCTGAATCTCAAGCAGCCAATTGAAATCCATCAACTGCTCACCCTGCTAGACGCTAATGGATAGCCGCGCTAGGGCGTTGCTTGCGGGGATGTCCATCAACTGCGCATGCGCTTCTACCTAGTGCTGCACGCCGCAATTTAAGGAGTTGGATGATCTAGAAGTTGAAGCGGAAGTGCGCAGTAGCAGATGGATTGAATAGCAGCGGATAACTTACCTCCAATAAATAATGGTGGAGAACTGTTTCAGTCCTAGAACTTACCTCCACATATATTTTGCTGTAAAATTGGTCAAACATATACAATAGTTGACTTTTTGAAAAACTAATACACCTTATATTTAGGAACGGAGGGAGTATATGTGGGAGGGAAACAAAGCGAAACAATCTGTGCTCTATTCCGATCTGCAGTTGCTATTCCTTTGGGCTCCTGTATATATGTACTCGCCTCTTCCCCTTTTAAAACTTAAAAGCCATACTAAAAGGCCCAGGAGGGGAGAGGAGCGGGCATGTGGGGACAGGAAACGCTGTGGCTATCGGTGGTTTATACGGCTGGAAAGAAAATGCACGAGAGGGTTTGTGATTTGTCTTCTGTTGGTTGTGGGTGACTGTAAACTGAACGCATGACATGGCATGCATGTAGGTTCTGAATTTATGACATGGCATGCTTGTTAAGGTGGATGGGCCGCATGTTGAGATAAATATGATAGTGGGGATGAACTTCTAAGTATATAGGATAAGAGCATTGTATTTCCCCACTTTATGCTTAAGTTGCCCTTTCCTACTTGGAAGAGATGCTACATGCTAGAACTTGTATTTAATTGCCAGCTAGAACTATAACAAGTTATCAAGATTGTCTCTTTGGTTTCATGAAAAGATTTATTTCATTACAGAAATCTCATGTTGTGGTTAGAGACATTCATGATTTTTCTTAGAAATAAAGGAAATGCTACCGAAATTTAGAGTGGTGTGGTAGCATCGTCAGGTTTGCTCAAAATCTGGGGTGTCACATCTCGGTTTCAAGCATGTATTGGATCCCCTGTATGCTCCCTTGCTGGCCTTATATACTCGACGCTGCTAAGCTTACATTACTTGGGACATGTCGTGGTGGGCTTTCTCCACTAGTCCGCCTCGACCCTGGTTCCTCTCCTGCTGGCTCTGCTATCCAATCTCCATAGCATACCTAGGTCTTCCCAACTCTTGGGGTTAGCCCGATAGTGGTGGTCCTTATGGAACCCAAGGACACGGGGACATGATGATCGTTTCCTCGTCAATTAGTCCCTTGAGACGTTGATATTAATTACCGAATCTACCTAGGAGATTAGGGTACACTTTCGTATCCCACACAACCGACTCTGATATGACCAGGGAGCTCCTGAAATGAATATTCCACCCATCTGGCAAGGCTATCTCGTCCACCTGGGGGTACGCAGTGATGCCGAAGAACAACTGGAAACTGTCCTTGAGCGAGTCGCCTAGACATCCCCAACCCATAAGGCCAGCCAGTAATCCATAGATCCATTGATGTGCTTAGTCCCCGATATAAAGAAGTGTTTAATATGCTTTGGGCCCCATTTACAAAATGGGAGCCCCAAATCACTATATCAACAAAATAATGTCACGATCCTGCGGGTATTAAGCTCGAAGCATATTGCCCAAAGGCCTTTGCTGGTCGGAAGCAATTTCCCATACCCACTTAAGGAAGAGAGCCTTATCCATCACCTTGGAGTTAGTGATTCACAAACCACCAAGCTCCTTAGACTTGCACATGGCCTCCCATTTGACCATGTGATATTTCCGTTTGAGCCTGATTCTACCTAGAAGAAGGTGGGAAGGCCCCTAAATTTTTAAATTTTTTGTTTCAAAGCGGACCCCACAAATTTTAGGGAGTTCAGTTGAGGAGATGGTTTGGGGAGTTAGGTTTTACGGAAAGGGCCAAAGATTCTCGAACATTTGCAATTAACATGCAAAAAAGTGTGTAAATGACTCCATAGTAGCTCTTCTACCATTGATATTGCCATCCAAGGAGAGCCTTGTTTGACAATGTAGGTTGGACATGAAGATTTACAAAGACACAATGTAGAAGATGGTGGAATGGGGTGATGTGTTATCCTTTAAAATGGTTTGGAGAAACACGATGGACTGCGCCAGCGAGCAATAGATATTTTACTATTCAGAAGATAAGCAATGAAAGATAGGTAGGGGATGTTGTGACAAGGCAAAGAATCAGAGGTGAAGGTACACACAAAATCGGATCGGGTTATCTCTATTGCAAAGTATTTTCCTTGTATGAATTATCAGAAATTAGCACAACACAATCCATAATTTGCAAGATTTCTTGGATCATTGAAACCAAAGGGAATGAAGTACCTCTGACATATTATTATATCAGATGAAACTCGTGTGGATGTGCCTCACATGGCTGTGTACCAAGAAACTAAAGTCACATACACCAAATAAAAGATTTCTAGCAAGTATATCTTTTGCAAGGTCATTAGCATTCAAGCGGTATGCGCCGTACGTGCTTAGATCGTTTTCCTCTCATCCTGGCGACTAGAACCCTAGCCGCCACCAAGAGGCCAGTCTTCCAGCGCCGTCCTCCGGCGGCTCCTCTCCTCCGGCGCCCTCGGTCGTTGGTGGTGAGAAAGTCTCCGGATCCACGTGTGTGGATCGTTTCTACTCCCTCGTAGTCTAGGTTTTTAGATTGTTCATCGTCTTGGCTTCGGCGGCGACGATGAGGACACTGAATAAAGATTCTTCGGATCCTTTTCTGACGAGGCCATCGGTCCTATGGTTAGGGATAAATTTGGATTCCAGATTGTTCAAGCAAGGATGGCGTGGCAGCGGCGACATCCTTGTGATGGACCTATGCACTCGGGCTCCGCCATTGTGACGGCATTTGCTCCAGTGTCGGCGCGAAGCTTGGGAGGTAGTCCAAGAGTGGATGTAGATTGTGGTCTACATCGACGACATCTGGAAGATGGAACATGTGTTGGTTCGTGGTTCGTGGATGGCAGGTATTGTTTCTTCTTTCGACATCTTTGTCGTGGTGGGGTGCCAGATCTGGAGTTCGATGGCGTGTCTGGGGTGTTGCCCCAGTCTGATTCGTTCAACGACAAGGGTTTCACTTTTGGTGAGCCAGCTTGGAGGTCCGCAAAGCTGCATATCAGTGATGGAGCCAAGTCGAGCTCAGGTTAGGAGGTTATTTGTCATTCTTTTCTTCGGTGGCTGTTGTGGTGGTGCTGGAGGCACATGACGGGCGTTGGTGTCAAGCTCAGAGATGTTCTGCTATCTTTTCAATATTATCATGCCGGTCGCTATGTGACTTGTACTATCTTTATGATATGAATGAGACACGTATTAACATGCAAAAAAAGGTCATTAGCATTCCATCTTCCCGCCGAACTTGAAAAAAATACCAACTCCCCCATGATAAAAAATCATGATAAATGAAAAAAACAAATTTGTATAGAAGTACTCTGATATTAATCCTATATATGCCCTATGAAAATTCACAGTCCGCAAAATATGACAAGTCCACAACATAAGGATGAAATAGTAGCCCATGTTATTTTGAGTCATATTTTCCTACACCGCTAGTAATGTGAAATGTTGACCGAATAGAGCAGTATTTCAACAAGATTCGTGCAATGAACTTTTTTTATAAAACTTCCGATATATTCATTAACTATCAAGGTAACAAAGAACAACAACAAAAAATTACATCCAGGTCCATAGACCACCTAGCGATGACTACAAGCACTGGAAAGCCAAAGGCATTGGAGCGCCGTTGTCATTGTCTCTCCCTCATTGTAGCCGAGCAAACATTGTTGTAACAGACAATCGGAAAGTCGTCGTGTTAAGGCCTCATAGCATCAGCGCACCAGAACAACAACCACCAACATTGAAAAGAAGCCTAGATTGGAAGAATCCAACCTGTAAACACATAGACGCAGACGAATAAAGACCGTATCGAAGCGGATCCACTAAAGAAAAACGATGATCGGATCCCACGAGATCCGCCGGGGACACACCTCCACACACCCTCCGACGACGCTAGAAGCATCGCAGACACGAGGGCTAGGCGGAGAGGACCTTATTCCATCTTCAAGAAGGCGCCTCCGCCTCGTCTTTCTGAGCATGGCATAAACCCTAACAAAACTCCAAAAAACACCTAAAAACGAAGCCATCCCGCCAACAAAGGCCAAGATCCACTGCGTCTCCATGATCCAAGGACCATAGGAGACGAGGCGGACCAACGGCGGCGCCGTCGAGAGGCAATGAAACCCTAGCTAAGAGGTCGTAGGAGGAAGTAGTGAAGGGGTATTCGTGCAATGAACTTTGTTTGAATTAGAATGATCTAATCTCCTGATCGATGGTTACAAGCCCCCTTTTATATGTCCCGAAGAGACACGACGATCCCTCAAGGAGGCGTCGGTTCCAAGAGATCGAAGGGAGGCGTCGGTTGCAGGACAAACCGCAACGACGGTTTGGGCAAGGGGAGATTTTCCCCTAATTACAGAATTATTTTTAACACTCCCCCTAATCTACGCTTGACCATGTAGATCATCTTCACGATTGTCCGGAAAGCTCTATCATCTCAAAAGTTTTTCATAAAATCTTTGATGAGACCCTGAAACATATACTCACAAAGAAAGATAGCATAATGTGATGTCATTAAAATGAGTATATCTCAAGAAGAGACTCCCCCTGACACCTGCAAGTCCCTAAGTCTTCGCATACCAATTCCATGAACACATTTCTGGAATGTAGAATTTGGTAGAGACTTGGTAAATAAATCAGCAAGGTTGTCGCATGATTTGACTTACAGAATGCTTATTTCCCTGCTTTTCTGAAGATTATGGGGGGGAAACCATTTAGGAGAAATATGCTTGGTGATATTACTCTTGATGTATCCCGTTTGCATCTGCGCAACACAGGCCGCATTATCTTCATAGATAATGGTAGGTGATTTTATCGAACCCATTCCACATGACTATTATATGTGGTTTATCATTCTGCGAAGCCATACACATTCGCATGTTGCTTCAAATAATGAAATTATTTTAGAATGGTTGGTAGATGTTGCCACCAGAGTCTGTTTCAAAGACTTCCATGATATAGCAGTGCCACCATGTAGGAACACGAAGCCGGTCTGAGATCTGGCATTATAGGGATCATACAAATAGCCGGCATCTGCATATCCAATCACATCAGAGTCCTGATTTTTCTGGAACTGGAAAAATAGGCCAACATCCTTTGTGCCTTGGAGATATCGAAAGATATTCTTCACTCCAGACCAATGACGTTTGGTGGGAGCTGCGCTATGTCTAGCAAGTAGATTCACTGCAAATGCAATATCAGATCTTGTGCAATTTGCAAGATACATAAGCGCTCCAACAGCACTAAGGTATGGAACTTTAGGTCCTAACACCTCTTCTCCATCATCCATTGGTCTGAACAGATCTTTCTCTATGTCTAGAGATCGAACCACCATAGGAGTTTTAGATGGATAGGAATTGTCCATATTGAATTTCTCCAATATTTTCTGGATATAGGCAGATTGGTGTACGATGATTCCTGAGGGAACGTGCTCAAGTTGAATACCTAAGCAAAATTTGGTTTTACCCAAATCCTTCATCTCAAATTCCATCTTTAGGTGATTGCGTGCTTCATCAGTGTCTGGTGTGCTGCCGATGATGTTGAGATCATCAACATACACAGAAATGATGCAAAATCATGTAGAGGACTTCTTGATGAAAACACATGGGCAATCAGCACTATTGGAGTAACTGATAACCCACAAGTATAGGGGATCGCAACAGCTTTCGAGGGTAGAGTATTCAACCCAAATTTATTGATTTGACACAAGGGGAGGCAAAGAATATTCTCAAGTATTAGCAGCTGAGTTGTCAATTCAACCATACCTGGAAACTTAGTATCTGCAGCAAAGTGTTTAGTAGCACAGTAATATGATAGTGGTGGTAGCAGCAACAAAAGTAAAGACAGCAAAAGTAATGTTTTTGGTATTTTGTAGTGATTGGAACAATAGCAGCGGGAAAGTAAATAAGCGTAAACCAGTATATGGAAAACTCGTAGGCACCGGATCAGTGATGGATAATTATGCCGGATGCGGTTCATCATGTAACAGTCATAACATAGGGTGACACGGAACTAGCTCCAATTCATCAATGCAATGTAGGCATGTATTCTGTATATAGTCATACGTGCTTATGGAAAAGAACTTGCATGACATCTTTTGTCCTACCCTCCCGTGGCAGCGGGGTCCTATCGAAAACTAAGGGATATTAAGGCCTCCTTTTAATAGAGAACCGGAACAAAGCATTAGCACATAGTGAATACATGAACTCCTCAAACTATGGTCATCACCGAGAGTGGTCCCGATTATTGTCACTTCGGGATTGCCGGATCATAACACATAGTAGGTGACTATAGACTTGCAAGATAGGATCAAGAACTCACATATATTCATGAAAACATAATAGGTTCAGATCTGAAATCATGGCACTCAGGCCCTAGTGACAAGCATTAAGCATAGCAAAGTCATAGCAACATCAATCTCAGAACATAGTGGATACTAGGGATCAAACCCTAACAAAACTAACTCAATTACATGATAAATCTCATCCAACCCATCACCGTCCAGCAAGCCTACGATGGAATTCCTCACACACGGCGGTGAGCATCATGAAATTGGTGATGGATGATGGTTGATGATGACGACAGCGACGAATCCCCCTCTCCGGAGCCCCGAACGGACTCCAGATCAGCCCTTCCGGGAGGTTTTAGGGCTTGGCAGCGGCTCCGTATCGTAAAACGCGATGATTTCTTCTCTCTGATTTTTTTCTCTCCGAAAGCAAATATATAGAGTTGGAGTTGGTGTCGGAGGGCATCCAGGGGGCCTACGAGGTAGGGGGCGCGCCC
Source organism: Triticum aestivum (assembly GCF_018294505.1). Classification (NCBI taxonomy): domain Eukaryota; kingdom Viridiplantae; phylum Streptophyta; class Magnoliopsida; order Poales; family Poaceae; genus Triticum; species Triticum aestivum. The sequence continues at coordinate 665,314,367 of NC_057806.1, forward strand.
CCCACCCTCGTGGACAGGGTGTGGGCCCCCTAGTCTTCATCTTTAACGAGGATTTTTTATTATTTTTTCTAAGATGTTCCGTGGAGTTTCATGTTATTCTAAGAATATTTGTTTTCTGCATATAAAACAACATCATGGCAATTCTGCTAAAAACAACGTCAGTCCGAGTTAGTTCCATTCAAATCATACAAGTTAGAGTCCAAAACAAGGGCAAAAGTGTTTGGAAAAGTAGATACGACGGAGACGTATCAACTCCCCCAAGCTTAAACCCTTGCTTGTCCTCAAGCAATTCAGTTGACAAACTGAAAGAAAGAAAGAAAAACTTTTACAAACTCTGTTTGCTCTTGTTGTTGTAACTATGTCAAGCCAGTATTCAAGTTTTCAGCAGAGATCATAACTAACCACATTTGCAATAATTCTCAGGTCTCATAATTACTCATATCAATAGTATAATCAACTAGCAAGCCATAATAATAAATCTCGAATGACAACACTTTCTCAAAACAATCATAATATGATATAACAAGATGGTATCTCACTAGCCCTTTCTGAGACCGCAAAACATAAATGCAGAGCACCTTTAAAGATCAAGGACTGACTAGACATTGTAATTCATGGTAAAAGAGATCCAATCATAGTCACACCCAACATAGATTAATAGTGATGAATGCAAATGACAGCTGTGCTCTCCAGCTAGTGCTTTTTAATAAGAGGGTGATGACTCAACATAAAAGTAAATGGATAGGCCCTTCGCAGAGGGAAGCAGGGATTTGTAGAGGTGCCAGAGCTCGGTTTTGAAATATAGATAAATTGTATTTTGAGCGGTATACTTTCATTGTCAACGTAACAACTAAGAGATGGCGATATCTTCCATGCTAAACACATTATAGGCGGTTCTCAAACAGAATGGTAAAGTTTATACCCCCCCCCCCTCCACCAACAAGCATCAATCCATGATTTGCTCGAAACAACGAGTGTCTCCAACATACATCAGGTCCCAGGGGGAGTTTTGTTTGCAATTAATTTTGATTTAGTTTGCATAAAGCATGGGACTGGGCATCCCGGTGACCAGCCATTTTCTCGTGAGTGAGGAGCGGAGTCCACTCCTCTTGAGAATAACCCGCCTAACACGGAAGATAAGGACAGCCTTGGTTGATACATGAGCTATTCGAGCATACAAAACAGAATGTTTATTTGAAGGTTTAGAGTTTGGCACATACAAATTTACTTGGAACGGCAGGTAGATACCGCATATAGGAAGGTATAGTGGACTCATCTAGAATAACTTTGGGGTTTAAGGGATTGGATGCACAAGCAGTATTCCCGCTTAGTACAAGTGAAGGCTAGCAAAAGACTGGGAAGCGACCAACTAGAGAGCGACAACAGCCATGTACATGCATTAAAATTAATAAACATTGGATGCAAGCATGAGTAGGATATAATCCACCATGAACATAAATATCGTGAAGGCTATGTTGATTTTGTTTCAACTACATGCGTGAACATGTGCCAAGTCAAGTCACTTAAATCATTCAAAGGAGGATACCACCCCATCATACCACATCATAACCATCTCAATAGCATGTTGGCACACAAGGTAAACCATTATAACTCATAGCTAATCAAGCATGGCACAAGCAACTATGATCTCTAATTGTCATTGCAAACATGTTTATTCATAATAAGCTGAATCAAGAACGAGGGGCTCATCATATTTACAAAAACAAAAGAGGTCGAGTTCATACCAGCTTTTCTCATCTCAGTCAGCCCATCATATATCATCATAATTGCCTTTCACTTGCACGACCGAACGATGTGAATAATAATAAGAGTGCACGTGCATTGGACTAAGCTGGAATCTGCGAGCATACAATAAATAGGAGAAGACGAGGCAATATGGGCTCTGGGTTAATTCAACAATAATGCATATAAGAGCCACTTCAACAATTTAATTATGGTCTTCTCCTACTGACCCCCAAAGAAAAGAAAAGAAATAAAACTATTTACACGGGAAAGCTCCCAACAAGCAAAAGAAGAACGGGAAATATTTTTGGGTTTTCTTTTTAATTATTACTACTACAGCAGAAAAATAAACTACTACTAATTTTTTGGTTTTTCTTAAGGTTTAACAAACACACAAGAAGAAAGCAGGAAAAAGAAAATAAACTAGCATGGATATTACAGTGAAAGAGTATGAGCACCGACATCTAGCAATGAGTGTATGTGAACATAAATGTAATGTCGGTGAGAAATACGTACTCCCCCAAGCTTAGGCTTTTGGCCTAAGTTGGTCTATTGCCAGGGATAGCCTGGAGGATACCCGTAAGTGTAGCTGGGGTCGTACTGCGACGAAGAATAGTTGGGATCATACTGTGATGAAGAAGAAGACTCTGACTGCCACTGGCTGACAGTCATCTCTGGATCCCAAGAATAAACAGATTGTCGTGGAGGCTCATCTTGTGGTTCCTGTTCCGGGGCTGGTGCAGGATTCTTGTAAGCTTGGACGGCAGCCCACGTAACGAGGTAGGGTCCTACAAAATTAAACAAAGAAGGAGCAGGCAACGTAATAGTTTCAGGATAATGTTTATCAAAGTATAACTTATATTTGAGCTCTCCATTCCTGTCCTTAACAAGAAAATCATGGGCTATCATGCTCTTATAGTCTAGATAAGCATTAGGCAGCAATTTTTCTTCTTTCTCATAATGCCTAATAGCTATGTTAAAGTGTGCAGCAAGGCGAGAAGCATAAATGCCTCCAAAGATGGGGCCTTTAGTACGGTTCAGACTCAACCGCCTAGCAATAATTCCGCCCATACTGACAGTGTTGTCGCGGTATAAACCATGGAACAGAATAATAATATCAGGAACACTAAGGTTCCCACAGTTCCCACGACCAATCAAGCATCGACTAGCAATAAAGCAAAATAGCGTAACACAGGAAAATGTATGCTAGTGATTCTTGCATCAGAAACCTTCCTGGTTTCTCCCACAGAGATAAGGTTAATAAATGGTTCCAACTCTTTACGAGGTGGTTCCTCTAAGATACCATCAGGAGGTATGTTGCAGACTGCGCAAAATTCAGACAATGGCATTTTCTTCACAACGTCATATAAATGAAACTCTACTGAAGAAGGTGACTCTTTAGGGAAAAAGTAGAAGTTTTGCACAAAAGTATTTGTGAGTAAGAGATACTGTGGACGTTGGTCGCGGACGAAGTCGGTGAGGCCAGCATTCTTAATCAATGAATAGAAATCCTCATAAATCCCGGCCTCTCTCAAGAAATTATCAGAAGGCCATTCACACGTCCGGATCTCCGCGGTACGAGGCAAATTATATTTGGGCCTCTGAGCTTCTTCATTTTGTTTATCCTTTGAGCTTCGGCTCGATGAACCCCTCAAAAGTCTCCTCATTATTTTTCTGAAATAATCTGAAATTTTTAGTAACTTCAAACAAAAGTGAACCAACTTCAATAAAACTGATAGCAACTACTCCTACTAGTGCCTAGAGCCTATATCAAGCATTAGAACTACTTGGAACCATATAAATTTGGCATGCAAGCTCAAGAACATGGTCACCTATGCAGCACAAATTTGCAAAGAATAAAGCACTAGAACAAAAACTAATTGGACCAATGGAGGAGTCACATACCAAGGAACAATCTCCCCAAGCAGTTTTGCGAGAGGTGCTTTGAGCAAGGAGATCGAAAATCACAGCAAAAGTGGCTGGAACTCGTGCTTGAGTTGGTTTTTCGGGTTTGTGTGAGACAGAGGAAGAAGATGGGTGCTGTGATAAGTGGAGGAGGGCCACCATGGGCCCATGAGGCAGGGGGCGCACCCTAAGGGGGGGCGCCCACCACCCTCGTGGCCAGGTGGCAGCTCCTCTCGCGGTAATTTTTGCACAGTAAATCCTCAAATATTCCCGAAAAAATCATATTAAATTGGCATGGCATTCTGAGGACTTTTATTTTCGGGATATTTTTATATTGCACGGATAAGCCAGGAAACAGACAGAAAAATACTATTTTTACTTTATTTCTACTAATTAACAGAAAGTATAGAGAGGGTACAGAAGTTTGTGCTTCTAGTTTCATCCATCTCATGCTCATCAAAAAGAATCCACTAACAAGGTTGATCAAGTCTTGTTAACAAACTCATTCCGATAATCATGAAACCGGAGAAATTTCGAATAACACTAAGTTACCTCAACGGGGATATGCACATCCCCAATAATAAGTATATCATATTTCTTTTTGACAGTAGGAAGAGGAAATTCAAAACCTCCAATTATAATCGATGGAATTTTTCCAATGGAGTTGATACTATGAACTTGAGGTTGTTTCCTCGGAAAGTGTACCGTATGCTCATTACCATTAACATGAAAAGTGACATTGCCTTTGTTGCAATCAATAACAGCCCCTGCAGTATTAAGAAAAGGTCTTCCAAGAATAATAGACATACTATCATCCTCGGGAATATCAAGAATAACAAAGTCCGTTAAAATAGTAACGTTTGCAACCACAACAGGCACATCCTCACAGATACCGACAGGTATAGCAGTTGATTTATCAGCCATTTGCAAAGATATTTCAGTAGGTGTCAACTTATTCAAGTCAAGTCTACGATATAAAGAGAGAGGCATAACACTAACACCGGCTCCAAGATCACATAAAGCAGTTTTAATATAATTTCTTTTAATGGAGCAAGGTATAGTAGGTACTCCGGGGTCTCCAAGTTTCTTTGGTATTCCACCCTTAAAAGTATAATTAGCAAGCATGGTGGAAATTTCAGCTTCCGGTATCTTTCTTTTATTAGTAATGATATCCTTCATATATTTAGCATAAGGATTTGTTTTGAGCACATCAGTTAATCGCATACGCAAAAAGATAGGCCTAATCATTTCAGCAAAGCGCTCAAAATCCTCATCATCCTTTTTCTTGGATGGTTTCGGAGGAAAAGGCATGGGTTTCTGAACCCAAGGTTCCCTTTCTTTACCATGTTTCCTAGCAACAAAGTCTCTTTTATCATAACGTTGATTCTTTGATTGTGGGTTATCAAGATCAACAGCAGGTTCAATTTCTACATCATTATCATTACTAGGTTGAGCATCATCATGAACATCATCATTAATATTTTCATTAGGTTCATGTTCATTACCAGATTGTGTTTCAGCATCAGACATAGAGATATCATTTGGATTATCAGGTGGTTCAGCAATAGGTTCACTAGAAGTTTGCACAGTTCTATCATTTTTCTTCTTCTTCTTTTTAGAAGAACTAGGAACATCAATATTATTTCTTTGAGAATCTTGCTCGATTCTCTTAGGGTGGCCTTCAGGATACAAAGGTTCCTGAGTCATTCTACCAGTTCTAGTAGCCACTCTAACAGCATAATCATTTTTCTTACTATTCATTTCATCAAGCACTTCTTTTTGAGCCTTAAGTACTTGTTCTACTTGAGTGGTAACCATAGAAGCATGTTTGCTAACAAGTTTAAGTTCACCTTTAATATTAGCCATATAATCACCCAAGCGTCTAATCATATAAGCATTTTCTTTTAATTGTCTACCAAAATAAGCATTGAAGTCGTCTTGCTTAAACATAAAGTTATCAAACTCATCCAAGCACTGACTAGCAATTTTAGTAGGAGGGACTTCAGCTTTATCATATCTATAGAGAGAATTTACCTTTACTACCTGTGTCGGGATATCGGGATCAGGAGGTTCTTCAGTAAATAAAGAATTGAGATCATATGTTTCTTCAACAGGCGGTATATTAAGACCATGTATTTCTTCAATAGGAGGTAAATTCTTAACATCTTCAGCTTTAATACCTTTTTCTTTCATAGATTTCTTTGCCTCTTGCATATCTTCGGGACTGAGGAATAGAACACCTCTCTTCTTCGGAGTTGGTTTAGGAATAGACTCAGTAATTGGAGCAGGAGCTGGCTCAGGAGGTGCCCAATTATTTTCATTTGTCAACATATTATTCAATAGAATTTCAGCTTCATCCGGTGTTCTTTCCCTGAAAAGAGAACCAGCACAACTATCAGGTAATCTCTGGAAGCATCGGTTAGTCCATTATAAAAGATATCAAGTATTTCAGGTTTCTTAAGAGGATGATCAGGCAAAGCATTAAGTAACTTGAGAAGCCTCCCCCAAGCTTGTGGGAGACTCTCTTCTTTAATTTGCATGAAGTTGTATATTTCCCTCAAAGCAGCTTGTTTCTTATGAGCAGGGAAATATTTAGCAGAGAAGTAATAAATCATATCCTGGGGACTACGCACACAACCAGGATCAAGAGAATTAAACCATATCTTAGCATCACCCTTTAATGAGAACGGAAATATTTTGAGTATATAAAAGTAACGCGATCTCTCATCATTAGTAAACAGGGCGGCTATATCATTTAACTTAGTAAGATGTGCCACAACAGTTTCAGATTCATAGCCATAAAACGGATCAGATTCAACCAAAGTAATTATATCAGGATCAACAGAGAATTCATAATCCTTATCAGGAACACATATAGGTGAAGTAGCAAAAGCAGGGTCGGGTTTCATTTTATCTCTAAGTGATTATTTGTTCCATTTAACTAATAACCTCTTAAGCTCACATCTATCCCTGCAAGCTAAAATAGCTAAAGAAGATTCTTTATCAAAAACATAACCCTCAGAAATAACATGCATATTTTCATCATCACTATTATCATCGTATTCAGATTCAATAATTTCATTTTCTCTAGCCCTAGCAATTTGTTCATCAAGAAATTCACCAAGGGGCATAGTAGTATTAGGCATAGAAGCAGTTTCATCATAAGTATCATGCATAGCAGAAGTGGCATCATCAATAACATGCGACATATCGGAACGAATAACATAAGCAGGTTTAGGTGTCGCTAGCTTACTCATAACAGAAGGTGAATCAAGTGCAGAGCTAGATGGCAATTCCTTACCTCCCCTTGTAGTTGAGGGATAAATTGTTGTCTTAGCGTCTTTCAAGTTCTTCATAGTGTCCAGCAGATATAAATCCCAAGTGACTCAAAGAATAGAGCTATGCTCCCCGGCAATGGCGCCAGAAATTAGTCTTGATAACCCACAAGTGTAGGGGATCGCAACAGCTTTTGAGGGTAGAGTATTCAACCCAAAATTATTGATTCGACACAATGCAAGGGGAGCCAAAGAATATTCTCAAGTATTAGCAGCTGAGTTGTCAATTCAACCACACCTGGAAACTTAGTATCTGCAGCAAAGTGTTTAGTAGCACAGTAATATGATAGTGGTGGTAGCAGCAACAAAAGTAAAGACAGCAAAAGTAATATTTTTTGGTATTTTGTAGTGATTGTAACAGTAGCAGCGGGAAAGTAAATAAGCGTAAACCAGTATATGGAAAACTCGTAGGCACCAGATCAGTGATGGATAATTATGCCGGATGCGGTTCATCATGTAACAGTCATAACATAGGGTGACACAGAACTAGCTCCAATTCAACAATGTAATGTAGGCATGTATTCCGTATATAGTCATACGTGCTTATGGAAAAGAACTTGCATGACATCTTTTGTCCTACCCTCCCATGGCAACGGGGTCCTATCGGAAACTAAGGGATATTAAGGCCTCCTTTTAATAGAGAACCGGAACAAAGCATTAGCACATAGTGAATACATGAACTCCTCAAACTATGGTCATCACCGGGAGTGGTCCCGATTATTGTCACTTCGGGGTTGCCGGATCATAACACATAGTAGGTCACTATAGACTTGCAAGATAGGATCAAGAACTCACATATATTCATGAAAACATAATAGGTTCAGATCTGAAATCATGGAAGTCGGGCCCTAGTGACAAGCATTAAGCATAGCAAAGTCATAGCAACATCAATCTCAGAACATAGTGGATACTAGGGATCAAACCCTAACAAAACTAACTCGATTACATGATAAATCTCATCCAACCCATCACCGTCCAGCAAGCCTACGATGGAATTACTCACGCACGGTGGTGAGCATCATGAAATTGGTAATGGAGGATGGTTGATGATGACAACGACGATGAATCCCCCTCTCCCGGAGCCCCGAACGGACTCCAGATCAGCCCTTGCTACATCTTGAGCTTGCGTTGGTTTTCCCCGAAGAGGAAGGGATGATGCAGCAGAGTAGCGTAAGTATTTCCCTCAGTTTTTGAGAACCAAGGTATCAATCCAGTAGGGGCCCACGCTCAAGTCCCTCATACCTGCACAAAGCGATAGCTACTCGCAACCAACGCGATTAGGGGTTGTCAAGCCCTTCACGGTCACTTACGAGAGTGAGATCTGATAGATATAATATTTTTTGGTATTTTTGGTATAAAGATGCAAAGTAAAAAGTAAAAGCAAAGTAAAAAAGCAAAACAATATTAAAGTGATGGAGATTGATATGATGAGAATAGACCCGGGGGCCATAGGTTTCACTAGTGGCTTCTCTCAAGAGCATAAGTATTCTACGGCGGGTGAACAAATTACTGTTGAGCAATTGATAGAATTGAGCATAGTTATGAGAATATCTAGGCATGATCATGTATATAGGCATCACGTGCGTGAAAAGTAGATCGAAACGATTCTGCATCTACTACTATTACTCCTCTCATCGACCGCTGATACGTCTCCAACGTATCTATAATTTTCGATTGCTCCATGCTATATTATCTACTGTTTTGGGCAATATTGGGCTTTAATATCCACTTTTATATTATTTTTGGGACTAACCTATTAACCGAAGGCCCAGCCCAGATTTGTTGTTTTATGCCTATTTCAGTGTTTTGAAGAAAAGGAATATCAGACGGAGTCGAAACGGAACGAAATCAACTGGAGAAGTTATTTTTGGAAGAAAACACACCCGATGGACTTGGACCCTACGTCAAGGAAGGAACGAGGTGCTCACAAGGGTGCCCCCCCTAGGGCGTGCACCCCTGTCTCGTGGGACCCTCGTGACTCCCCTGACGTACCTCCTGCACCCATATATACCCACGTGACCTAAAATTTCCAGAACACACAATAGATCGGGAGTTCCGCCGCCAGAAGCCTCCGTAGCCAACGAAAACCAATCTAGACCCGTTTCAACACCCTGCCGGAGGGGCAATCCTTCTCCGGTGGCCAACTTCATCATCCTGGTGCTCTCCATGACGAGGAGGGAGTAGTTCTCCCTCGGGGCTGAGGGTATGTACCAGTAGCTATGTGTTTGATCTCTCTCTCTCTCGTGTTCTTGAGATGATACGACCTTGATGTATCGCGAGCTTTGCTATTGTAGTTGGATCTTATGTTTCTCCTCCCCCTCTTCTCTCTTGTAATGAATTGAGTTTCCCCTTTGAAGTAATCTTATCGGATTGAGTCTTTAAAGATTTGAGAACACTTGATGTATGTCTTGTCGTAGATATCTGTAGTGACAATGGGATACCACGTGCCACTTGATGTATGTTTTGGTGACCAACTTGCGGGTTCATGAACCTATGCATAGGGGTTGGCACACGTTTTCGTCGTGATTCTCTGGTAGAAACTTTGGGGCACTCTTTGAGGTCCTATGTGTTGGTTGAATAGATGAATCTGAGATTGTGTGATGCATATCGTATAATCATGCCCACGGATACTTGAGGTGACAATGGAGTATCTAGGTGACATTAGGGTTTTGGTTGATTTGTATCTTAAGGTGTTATTCTAGTACGAACTCTAGGGTTGTTTGTGACAATTATAGGAATAGCCCACCGGATTGATTGGAAAGAAAAACTTTGAGGTGGTTTCGTACCCTACCATAATCTCTTCGTTCGTTCTCCACTATTAGTGACTTTCGAGTGACTCTTTGTTGCATGTTGAGGGATAGTTATGTGATCCAATTATGTTAGTATTGTTGAGGGAACTTACACTAGCAAAAGTATGAACCCTAGGCCTTGTTTACCATCATTGCAATACCGTTTACGCTCACTTTTATCACTTGCTACCTTGCTGTTTTTATTATTTCAGATTACAAAAACTATTATCTACTATCCATATTGCACTTGTATCACCATCTCTTCGCCGAACTAGTGCACCTATACAATTTACCATTGTATTGGGTGTGTTGGGGACACAAGAGACTCTTTGTTATTTGGTTGCAGGGTTGCTTGAGAGAGACCATCTTCATCCTACGCCTCCTACGGATTGATAAACCTTAGGTCATCCACTTGAGGGAAATTTGCTACTGTCCTACAAACCTCTGCACTTGGAGGCCCAACAATGTCTACAAGAAGAAGGTTGTGTAGTAGACATCAAGCTCTTTTCTGGCGCCGTTGCTGGGGAGGCGAGGAAAGCGGCACTAACACCCTGTCAACTAAGCTCTTTTCTAGCGCCGTTGCCGGGGAGGTTAGCGCTTGAAGGTATATCTTTAGATCTTGCAATCGAGTCTTTTAGTTTCTTGTTTTATCACTAGTTTAGTTTATAAAAGAAAACTATAAAAAATGGAATTGAGTTTGTCTCATACGCTTCACCTTTTTAATATCTTTCGTAAGTATGATGGAAAGGAAAATTGTGCTCAAGTGCTAGAAGAAGAAATCTATAAAATGTTTGGCACTAAATCTTTGAATGATGAGCATGATTGCAATGTTGTTAGTACGAATTCCTTGAATATCCATGATGCTAATGATATGCAAAGCCACAAGCTTGGGGAAGCTATGTTTGATGAAGATGATATTTTTTGTCCCCCAAGCTTTGATGAGCAAATTTACTATGATGAAAGCATGCCTCCTATCTATGATGATTATTGTGATGACATGTATGCTTTAAATAATAATGATAACCATGAAACTTGTCATCTTGATCTTAATTTTCAATCACATGATAGTTATTTTGTTGAGTTTCCTCCCACTATTATTCATGAGAAGAATCTTGCTTATGTGGAGAGTAGTAAATTTTCTATGCTTGTAGATCATGAAAAGAATGCTTTAGGTGCTGGTTATATTGTTGAATTCATTCATGATGCTACTGAAAATTATTATGAGGGAGGAACATATGCTTGTAGGAATTGCAATAATATCAAGTTTCCTCTCTATGTGCTTAAAATTTCGAAGTTATGTTTGTTTTGCCCTCCTATGCTAGTTGATTATTGTTCCCATAAGTTGTTTGCTCACAAAATCCCTATGCATAGGAAGTATGTTAGACTTAAATGTGCTAGTCATATTCTTCATGATGCTCTTTTTATGTTACAATTCTTATCTTTTATGTGAGCATCGTTGAAATCATCATGCCTAGCTAGGGGCATTAAATGATAGCGCTTGTTGGGAGGCAACCCAATTTTATTTTTATTCCTTGATTTTTGTTCCTGTTTAGTAATAAATAATTCATCTAGCCTCTGTTTAGATGTGGTTTTAGTTGTTTAATTAGTGTTTGTGCCAAGTAGAACCGTTGGGAAGACTTGGGGAAAGTCTTTGCGATCATGCTGTAAAAAACAGAAACTTTAGCGCTCACGAGAATTGCTGCCATTTTTATTTGGAGAGTGATATTTAGTTAATTATTTTCGTATATGATTAATAGATAAATTCCCCAGGTCCATAAATTTATTTGAGAATTTTATGAGTTCCAGAAGTATACGTTTGGTCCAGATTACTACAGACTGTTCTATTTTTTATAGATTCTGTTTTCTATGTGTTGTTTGCTTATTTTGATGAATCTATGGCTAGTAAAAGAGTTTATAAACCATAGAGAAGTTGGAATACAGTAGGTTTAACACCAATATAAATAAAGAATGAGTTCATTACAGTCCCTTGAAGTGGTGATTTATTTCCTTATACTAACGGAGCTTACGAGTTTTCTGTTAAGTTTTGTGTTGTGAAGTTTTCAAGTTTTGGGTAAGGATTCGATAGACTATGGAATAAGGAGTGGAAAGAGTCTAAGCTTGGGGATTCCCAAGTCACCCCAAGGTAATATTCAAGGATAGCCAAGATCCTAAGCTTGGGGATGCCCCGGAAGGCATCCCCTCTTTCGTCTTCGTTCATCGGTAACTTTACTTGGAGCTATATTTTTATTCGCCATATGATATGTGTTTTGCTTGGAGCGACAATTTATTTTGTTAGGATTTGCTTGCTGTTATTTAGAACAATGTTTTGCATCTTTCATTTCAATAAAAGTGGCATTGATAGCCTTTACTATGCCTATGTTACAAGTATACATGTTGCTGTTTGAAAACAGAAAGTTTACCGCTGTTGCAATAATTCCCTAGAAAAGTCAGAATGTGATAAAATGCTGAAACCTTTTGCATATTAATCTCTGATAAATTTTCTACAGTGGTAGTTTTATTTCATAATTTTTTGAGCTAGGGAAGTATGGATGTTGCAGCATTCTTTACAGACTATCCTGTTTAGGCAGATTGCTGTTATGTTTGCATATGTTTGCTTCTTTAATGATTCTATTTGAGGATAGGACTATTAAATATACAGAGACATTTAGTATGCAATGTTGAATACTAATTTTAGTGATTTGCTACAGTAGAGTATGATAAGGTCTTGGCAATGGTTTATACTAACTTATCTCACGAGTCCTTGTTGAGTTTTGTGTGGATGAAGCTTTTGAGATTTAGGGAGACCGTGATATGAGAGGAATTAAGGAGACACAAAAGCTCAAGCTTGGGGATGCCCAAGGCACCCCAAGATAATATTTCAAGAAGTCTCAAGCATCTAAGCTTGGGGATGCCTCGGTTGGCATCCCACCTTTCTTCTTCAACAATTATCGGTTAGTATCGGTTGATCCTAAGTTTTTGCTTCTTCACATGATGTTTGCTATTCTTAGATCTCATTTTATTTTGCTTTGCTTTCTGTTTGATTAGAGTACCAAGATCTGAAATTATTAAATGTTAGAGAGTCTTCACATAGTTGCATAATTATTCGACTACTCATTGATCTTCACTTATATCTTTCGGGGTAGTTTGTCATTTGCTCTAGTGCTTCACTTATATCTTTTAGAGAATGGTCGTAGTTTTATTTTGAAGAAATAGATGAACTCTCATGCTTCACTTAGATTATTTTGAGAGTCTTAAATTGCATGATAATTTGCTTAAAATCCTAATATGCTAGGTATACAAGATTAATAATAAAATTCTCTTATGAGTGTGTTGAATACTAAGAGAAGTTTGATACTTGATGATTGTTTTGAGATATGGAGATGGTGATATTAGAGTCATGCTAGTTGAGTAGTTGTGAATTTGAGAAATACTTGTGTTGAAGTTTGTGATTCCCGTAGCATGCACGTATGGTGAACTGTTATGTGATGAAGTCGGAGCATGATTTATTTATTGATTGTCTTCCTTATGAGTGGCGGTCGGGGACGAGCGATGGTCTTTTCCTACCAATCTATCCCCGTAGGAGCATGCGCGTAATACTTTGCTTTGATAACTTGTAGATTTTTGCAATAAGTATGTGAGTTCTTTATGACTAATGTTGAGTCCATGGATTATACGCACTCTCACCCTTCCACCTTTGCTAGCCTCTCTAGTACCGCGCAACTTTCGCCGGTACCATAAACCCACCATATACCTTCCTCAAAACAGCCACCATACCTACCTATTATGGCATTTCCATAGCCATTCCGAGATATATTGCCATGCAACTTTCCACCATTCCGTTTATTATGACACACTTCATCATTGTCATATTGCTTTGCATGATCATGTAGTTGACATCGTATTTGTGGTAAAGCCACCGTTCATAATTCTTTCATACATGTCACTCATGCACCATTGCACATCCCGGTACACCGCCGGAGGCATTCGTATAGAGTCATATCTTGTTCTAAGTATCGAGTTGTAATTCTTGAGTTGTAAGTAAATAAAAGTGTGATGATCATCATTATTAGAGCATTGTCCCAGTGAGGAAAGGATGATGGAGACTATGATTCCCCCACAAGTCGGGATGAGACTCCGGACGAAAATAAATAAATAAAAGAGGCCAAAGAAGCCCAAATAAAAAAAGAGAAAAGAGGCCATAAAAAAAGAGAAGGCCCAAATAAAAAATATAAAAATAAAAAAATGAGAGAAAAAGAGAGAAGGGACAATGCTACTATCCTTTTACCACACTTGTGCTTCAAAGTAGCACCATGATCTTCATGATACAGAGTCTCCTATGTTGTCACTTTCATATACTAGTGGGAATCTTTCATTATAGAACTTGGCTTGTATATTCCAATGATGGGCTTCCTCAAAATGCCCTAGGTCTTCGTGAGCAAGCGAGTTGGATGCACACCCACTAGTTTCTTTTGTTGAGCTTTCATATACTTATAGCTCTAGTGCATCCGTTGCATGGCAATCCCTACTCACTCACATTGATATCTATTGATGGGCATATCCATAGCCCGTTGATACGCCTAGTTGATGTGAGACTATCTTCTCCTTTTTTATCTTCTCCACAACCACCATTCTATTCCACCTATAGTGCTATATCCATGGCTCACGCTCATGTATTGCGTGAAGATTGAAAAAGTTTTGAAAAAGTTAGAGTATGAAACAATTGCTTGGCTTGTCATCGGGGTTGTGCATGATTTAAATACTTTGTGTGGGGAAGATGGAGCATAGCCAGACTATATGATTTTGTAGGGATAACTTTCTTTGGCCATGTTATTTTGAGAAGACATAATTGCTTTGTTAGTATGTTTGAAGTATTATTATTTCTATGTCAATATGAACTTTTGTCTTGAATCTTATGGATCTGAATATTCATGCCACAATTAAGAAGAATTACATTGGAATTATGCCCACTAGCATTCCACATCAAAAACTATCTTTTTATCATTTACCTACTCGAGGACGAGCAGGAATTAAGCTTGGGGATGCTTGATACATCTCCAACGTATCTATAATTTTTGATTGCTCCATGCTATATTATCTACTAGTTTGGGCAATATTGGGCTTTAATATCCACTTTTATATTATTTTTGGGACTAACCTATTAACCGGAGGCCCAGCCCAGATTTGCTGTTTTATGCCTATTTCAGTGTTTTGAAGAAAAGGAATATCAGACGGAGTCGAAACGGAACGAAATCAACTGGAGAAGTTATTTTTGGAAGGAAACACACCCGATGGACTTGGACCCTACGTCAAGGAAGGAACGAGGTGCTCTCAAGGGTGGGGGGCGCCCCCCCTAGGGCGCGCCCCCTGTCTCGTGGGACCCTCGTCGCTCCCCTGACGTACCTTCTGCACCCATATATACCCACGTGACCTAAAACTTCCAGAACACACAATAGATCGGGAGTTCCGCCGCCAGAAGCCTCCGTAGCCACCGAAAACCAATCTAGACCCGTTCCGGCACCCTACCGGAGGGGGAAATCCTTCTCCGGTGGCCAACTTCATCATCCTGGTGCTCTCCATGACGAGGAGGGAGTAGTTCTTCCTCGGGGCTGAGGGTATGTACCAGTAGCTATGTGTTTGATCTCTCTCTCTCTCGTGTTCTTGAGATGATACGACCTTGATGTATAGCGAGCTTTGCTATTATAGTTGGATCTTATGTTTCTCCTTCCCCTCTTCTCTCTTGTAATGAATTGAGTTTCCCCTTTGAAGTAATCTTATCGGATTGAGTCTTTAAAGACTTGAGAACACTTGATGTATGTCTTGCCGTAGATATCTGTAGTGACAATGGGATACCACGTGCCACTTGATGTATGTTTTGGTGACCAACTTGCGGATTCATGAACCTATGCATAGGGGTTGGCACACGTTTTCGTCATGATTCTCCGGTAGAAACTTTGGGGCACTCTTTGAGGTCCTATGTGTTGGTTGAATAGATGAATCTGAGATTGTGTGATGCATATCGTATAATCATGCCCACGTATACTTGAGGTGACAATGGAGTATCTAGGTGACATTAGGGTTTTGGTTGATTTGTATCTTAAGGTGTTATTCTAGTACGAACTCTAGGGCTGTTTGTGACAATTATAGGAATAGCCCATCGGATTGATTGGAAAGAATAACTTTGAGGTGGTTTCGTACCCTACCATAATCTCTTCGTTCGTTCTCTGCTATTAGTGACTTTGGAGTGACTCTTTGTTGCATGTTGAGGGATAGTTATGTGATCCAATTATGTTAGTATTGTTGAGGGAACTTACACTAGCGAAAGTATGAACCCTAGGCCTTGTTTACCATCATTGCAATACCGTTTACGCTCACTTTTATCACTTGCTACCTTGCTGTTTTTATTATTTCAGATTACAAAAACTATTATCTACTATCCATATTGCACTTGTATCACCATCTCTTCGCCGAACTAGTGCACCTATACAATTTACCATTGTATTGGGTGTGTTGGGGACACAAGAGACTCGTTGTTATTTGGTTGCAGGGTTGCGTGAGAGAGACCATCTTCATCCTACGCCTCCTATGGATTGATAAACCTTAGGTCATCCACTTGAGGGAAATTTGCTATTGTCCTACAAACCTCTGCACTTGGAGGCCCAACAATGTCTACAAGAAGAAGGTTGTGTAGTAGAGATCAACTGCTATCCATCATGCATCTAGAGTATTAAGTTAAAAACAGAGTAACGCCTTAAGCAAGATGACATGATGTAGAGAGATAAATTCATGCAATATGAAATAAACCCCATCTTGTTATCCTCGATGGCAACGATACAATACGTGCCTTGCTGCCCCTTCTGTCACTGGGTAAGGACACCGCAAGATCGAACCCAAAGCTAAGCACTTCTCCCATGGCAAGAACTACCAATCTAGTTGGCCAAACCAAACGGATAATTCGAAGAGACTTGCAAAGATAACCAATCATACATAAAAGAATTCAGAGAAGATTCAAATATTATTCATAGATAGACTTGATCATAAACCCACAATTCATCGGTCTCAACAAACACACCGCAAAAAGAAGATTACATCGAATAGATCTCCACAAGAGAGGGGGAGAACTTTGTATTGAGATTCAAAGAGAGAGAAGAAGCCATCTAGCTACTAACTATGGACCCGAAGGTCTGAGGTAAACTACTCACACTTCATCGGAAAGGCTATGATGATGTAGAAGCCCTCCGTGATGACGGCCCTTTTCCGGCGGAGCTTCGGAACAGGCCCCAAGATGGGATCTCATGGATACAGAAAGTTGCGGCGGTGGAATTAGGTTTTTGGCTCCTGTTCTGATCGTTTGGGGGTACGTGTGTATATATAGGAGGAAGGAGTACATCGGTGGAGCACCGAGGGGCCAACGAGGCAGGAGGGCGCGCCCTAGGGGGGCCACCCTCGTGACCTCCTCTTTGATCCCTTGCAGTAGGGTTCAAGTCTCCTGGATCACGTTCGGTGAGAAAATCACGTTCCCGAAGATTTTATTCCGTTTGGACTCCGTTTGATATTCTCTTTATCCAAAACACTGAAATAGGCAAAAAACAGCAATTCTGGGCTGGGCCTCCGGTTAATAGGTTAGTCCCAAAAATAATATAAAATTGGAAAATAAAGCCTAATATAGTCCAAAACAGTAGATAATATAGCATGGAGCAATCAAAAATTATAGATACGTTGGAGACGTATCAGGCATCCCCAAGCTTAATTCTTGCTCGTCCTCGAGTAGGTAAATGATAAAAAGGGATTTTTTGATGTGGAGTGCTACTTGGCATAATTTCAATGCAAATCTTCTTAATTGTGGTATGAATATTCAGATTAGAAAGATTCAAGACAAAAGTTTATATTGACATAAAAAAATACTTCAAGCATACTAACAAAGCAATTATGTCTTCTCAAAATAACATGGCCAAAGAAAGTTATCCCTACAAAATCATATAGTCTAGCTATGCTCCATCTTCCCCACACAAAGTATTTAAATCATGCACAACCCCGATGAAAAGCCAAGCAATTGTTTCATACTCTAACTTTTTCAAAACTTTTTCAATTTTCACGCAATACATGAGCGTGAGCCATGGATATAGCACTATAGGTGGAATAGAATGGTGGTTGTGGAGAAGACAAAAAGGAGAAGATAGTCTCACATCAACTAGGCGTATCAACGGGCTATGGAGATGCCCATCAATAGATATCAATGTGAGTGAGTAGGGATTGCCATGCAACGGATGCACTAGAGCTATAAATGTATGAAAGCTCAACAAAAGAAACTAGTGGGTGTGCATCCAACTTGCTTGCTCACGAAGACCTAGGGCAATTTGAGGAAGCCCATCATTGGAATATACAAGCCAAGTTCTATAACGTAAAATTCCCACTAGTATATGAAAGTGACAACATATGAGACTCTCTATATGAAGAACATGGTGCTACTTGGAAGCACAATATATGAGACTTGCTATATCATGGTGCTACTTTGAAGAACAAGTGTGGAAAAAAAGGATAGTAGCATTGCCCCTTTTTTTGGGGACAATGCTCTATTGAATGATGATCATCACACTTCTATTTATTTACAACTCAATGATTACAATTCGATACTAAAACAAAGTATGACTCTATATGAATGCCTCCGGCGGTGTACCGAGATATGCAATGAATCAAGAGTGACAAGTATGAAAGAATTATGAACGGTGGCTTTCCACAAATACTATGTCAACTACATGATCATGCTAAGCAATATGACAATGATGGATGTGTCATGATGAACTAGATGGTGGAAAGTTGCATGGCAATATATCTCGGAATGGCTATGGAAATGCCATAATAGGTAGGTATGGTGGCTGTTTTGAGGAAGGTATATGGTAGGTGTATGATACCGGCGAAAGTTGCGCGGTATTAGAGAGGCTAGCAAGGGTGGAAGGGTGGGAGTGCGTATAATCCATGGACTCAACATTAGTCATAAAGAACTCATATACTTATTGCAAAAATTTATAAGTTATCAAAGCAAAGTATTACACACATGCTCCTAGGGGGATAGATTGGTAGGAAAAGACCATCGCTCGTTCCCGACCGCCACTCATAAGGAAGACAATCAATAAATAAATCATGCTCCGACTTCATCACATAACGGTTCACCATACGTGCATGCTACGGGAATCACAAACTTCAACACAAGTATTCTTTAAATTCACAACTACTCAACTAGCATGACTTTAATATTATCACCTCCATATCTCAAAACAATTATCATGCTTCAATATTTTCTTAGTATTCAACACACTCAAAAGAAAGTTTCACAAATCTTGAATACCAAGCATATTATTATTAGGCAAATTACCATGCTATTAAGAGACTCTCAAATTAATTTAAGTGAAGCATGAGAGATCAATAGTTTCTTTAAAACAAATCCACCACCGTGATCTAAAAGATTTAAGTGAAGCACATAGAGCAAAATTATCTAGCTCAAAGGATATAAGTGAAGCACATAGAGCAAAATTATCTAGCTCAAAAGATATAAGTGAAGCACATAGAGTATTCTATCAAATTTTAATTCATATATGGATCTCTCAAAAGGTGTGTACAGCAAGGATTATTGTGGCATACTAAGACACAAAGACACAAATAATACAAGACGCTCCAAGCAAAACACATATCATGTTGGTGAATAAAAATATAGCTCCAAGTAAATTACCGATGGAAGTGGACGAAAAGAGGGGATGCCTTCCGGGGCATCCCCAAGCTTTGACTTTTTGGTGTCCTTGGATTATCTTGGGGGTGCCATGGGCATCCCCAAGCTTAGGCTCTTGCCACTCCTTGTTCCATGATCCATCAAAAGAATTCACCCAAAACTTGAAAACTTCACAACACAAAACTCAAAATAGAAAACTCGTGAGTTCCGTTAGCGAAAGAAAACAAAAGACCACTTCAAGGTACTGTAATGAACTCATTATTTATTTATATTGGTGTTAAACCTACTTTATTCCAACTTCTCTATGGATTATAAACTATTTTACTAACCATAGATTCATCAAAATAAGCAAACAACACACAAAAACAGAATCTGTCAAAAACAGAACAGTCTGTAGTAATCTGTAGCTAGCGCAAGATCTGGAACCCCAAAAATTCTAAAATAAATTGATGGACGTGAGGAATTTATCTATTAATCATCTTAAAAAAGAATTAACTAAATATCACTCTTCAAATAAAAATGACAGCAGTTCTCGTGAGCGCTAAAGTTTCTGTTTTTTACAGCAAGTTCAACAAGACTTTCCCCAAGTCTTCCCAACGGTTCTACTTGGCACAAACACTAATTAAACACAAAAAAACCAAAACAGAGGCTAAATAATTTATTAATTACTAAACAGGAGCAAAAGGCAAGGAATAAAAATAAAATTGGGTTGCCTTCCAACAAGCGTTATTGTTTAACGCCCCTAGCTAGGCATAAAAGCGAGGATAGATCTAGATATTGCCATCTTTGGTAGGCAATCCATAAGTGGCTCTCATGATAGTTTCATATGGTAATTTTATTTTCTTTCTTAGAAAGTGTTCCATGCCTTTTTAATGGAAATTGAAATCTAATATTCCCTTCCTTCATATCAATAATCGCACCAACCGTTCTAAGGAAAGGTCTATCAAGAATAATAGGGCAAGAAGGATTGCAATCTATATCAAGAACAACGAAATCTACGGGCACATAATTCCTATTTGCAACAATAAGAACATCATTAATTCTTCCCATAGGTTTCTTAATAGTGGAATCCGCAAGATGCAAGTTTAGAGAGCAATCATCAAAATTACGGAAATCTAGTAAATCACACAAAGTCTTGGGAATAGTAGAGACACTAGCACCCAAATCATGCAAAGCATAAAACTCAGGATCTTTAATTTTAATTTTAATAGTTGGTTCCCACTCATCATAGAGTTTTCTAGGGATAGAAACTTTCAACTCAAGTTTTTCTTCATAAGATTGCATCGAGGCATCAACAATATGTTCGGCGAAGGCTTTATTTTGACTATAAGCATGTGGAGAATTTAGCACGGATTGCAACAAGGAAATACAATCAATTAAAGAGCAACTTTCGTAATTAAATTCCTTGAAATCCAATATAGTGGGTTTAGCAACATCTAGATTTTTATTTCTTTCAATCCCACCTTCATCAATTTCATCATTAAGATCTAAACACTCCGAATTTTTAGAACGCCTTCTAGGTAAAGGAAGATCATATTCAGTTTCATCAAGATTCATATTGCAAAATAAAGATTTAATTGGAGACACATCAATAACTTTTAGATCTTCATCTTGATTTTCATAGGAATTGGAAGCACGCATCCTAGCGGTTCTTTCTTTACACTCATCAATTGAAATTCTCATCGATTTTAGAGACTCATTAATATCATGCTTAGGTGGAATAGATCTAAGTTTCAAAGCATCAACATCAAGAGCAATTCTATCAACGTTCCTAGCCAAATCATCAATCTTAAGCAATTTTTCTTCAATCATAGCATTAAAATTCTTTTGCGAAGAAATAAATTCTTTAATATTAGATTCAAAATCAGCGGGCATCTTATTATAATTTCCATAAGAGTTGTTGTAGGAATCCCCATAATTATTAGAAGGATTACTAGGATATGGCCTAGGATTAAAATTCCCTCTATAAGCGTTGTTACCAAAATTATTCCTACCAACAAAATTCGCATCCATATATTCATTGTTATTCTCAATCAAAGTAGACAAAGGCATATCATTAGGATCAGAAGAAACACACTTAGTAGCAAATAATTTCATAAGTTCATCCATCTTTCCACTCAACACATTAATTTCTTCTATCGCATGCACTTTTTTATTAGAAGTTCTTTCAGTATGCCATTAAGAATAATTAGCCATAATATTATCTAGGAGTTTAGTAGCATCTCCTAAAGTGATTTCCATAAAAGTGCCTCCCGCGGCCGAATCTAAAAGATTTCTAGAAGCAAAATTCAATCCGACATAAATTTTTTGTATAATCATCCACAAATTCAAACCATGAGTAGGGCAATTACGTATCATTAATTCCATTCTCTCCCAAGCTTGTGCAACATGTTCATGATCAAGTTGTTTAAAGTTCATTATATCGTTTCTAAGAGAGATGATCTTAGCGGGAGGAAAATACTTATAGATAAAAGCATCTTTGCACTTGTTACATGAATCAATACTATTCTTAGGCAAAGACGAAAACCAAGCTTTAGCACGATCTCTAAGTGAAAAAGAAAATAGCTTCAATTTAACGACATCATTATTGACATCTTTTTTCTTTTGCATATCACATAAATCAACGAAGCTATTCAGATGAGTAGCGGCGTCTTCACTAGGAAGGCCGGCGAATTGATCTTTCATAACAAGATTTAACAAAGCAGTATTAATTTCACAAGATTCAGTATCTGTAAGAGGAGCAATCGAAGTGCTAACAAAATCATTATTATTGGTATTGGTGAAGTCACACAATTTGGTAGTATCTTGAGCCATCGCGACAAACAAGCAATCTAACACACGAGCAAACAAAAAGCAAGCGGACAAAAAAAAGGCAAATAGAGAGGGAGGATAGAGAGAGAGGGCGAATAAAACGGCAAGGGTGAATTGGGGGGAGAGGAAAACAAGAGCAACATGGCAAATAATGTAATGCGAGAGATAGAGACTTTTTGCGTAGACTCCCCGGCAACGGCGCCAGAAATCCTTCTTGCTACGTCTTGAGCTTGCGTTGGTTTTCCCCGAAGAGGAAGGGATGATGCAGCAGAGTAGCGTAAGTATTTCCCTTAGTTTTTTAGAACCAAGGTATCAATCCAGCAGGAGCCCACGCTCAAGTCCCTCATACCTGCACAAAGCGATAGCTACTCGTAACCAACGCGATTAGGGGTTGTCAAGCCCTTCACGGTCACTTACGAGAGTGAGATCTGATAGATATAATATTTTTTGGTATTTTTCGTATAAGCAAAGTAAAAAGTAAAAGCAAAGTAAAAAGCAAAACAATATTAAAGTGATGGAGATTGATATGATGAGAATAGACCCGGGGGCCATAGGTTTCACTAGTGGCTTCTCTCAAGAGCATAAGTATTCTACGGTGGGTGAACAAATTACTGTTGAGAAATTGATAGAATTGAGCATAGTTATGAGAATATCTAGGCATGATCATGTATATAGGCATCACGTCCGTGACAAGTAGATCGAAACGATTTTGCATCTACTACTATTACTCCACTCATCGACCGCTATCCAGCATGCATCTAGAGTATTAAGTTAAAAACAAAATAACGCCTTAAGCAAGATGACATGATGTACAGAGATAAATTCATGCAATATGAAATAAACCCCATCTTGTAGAGAGATAAATTCTCGATGGCAACGATACAATACGTGCCTTGCTGCCCCTTCTGTCACTGGGTAGGGACACCGCAAGATCGAACTCAAAGCTAAGCACTTCTCCCATGGCAAGAACTACCAATCTAGTTGGCCAAACCAAACGGATAATTCGAAAAGACTTGTAAAGATAACCAATCATACATAAAAGAATTCAGAGAAGATTCAAATATTATTCATAGATAGACTTGATCATAAACCCACAATTCATCGATCTCAACAAACACACCGCAAAAAGAAGATTACATCGAATAGATCTCCACAAGAGAGGGGGGGAGAACTTTGTATTGAGATTCAAAGAAAGAGAAGAAGCCATCCAGCTACTAACTATGGAACCGAAGGTCTGAGGTAAACTACTCACACTTCATCGGAGAGGCTATGATGATGTAGAAGCCCTCCGTGATGATGGCCCTCTTCCGGCGGAGCTCCGGAACAGGCCCAAGATGGGATCTCGTGGATACAGAGAGTTCCGGCGGTGGAATTAGGTTTTTGGCTCCTGTTTTGATCGTTTGGGGGTACGTGTGTATATATAAGAGGAAGGAGTACGTCGGTGGAGCACCGAGAGGCCCACGAGGCAGAAGGCGCGTCCTAGGGGGGCACCCCCCACCCTCGTGACCTCCTATTTGATCCCTTGCAATAGGGCTCCTAGATCACGTTCCGTGAGAAAATCACGTTCCCGAAGATTTTATTCCGTTTGGACTCCGTTTGATATTCTGTTTATCCGAAACACTATAATAGGCAAAAAACAGCAATTCTGTGTTGGGCCTCCGGTTAATAAGTTAGTCCTAAAAATAATATAAAAGTGGAAAATAAAGCCCAATAGAGTCCAAAACAGTAGATAATATAGCATGGAGCAATCAAAAATTATAGATATGTTGGAGACGTATCAGCCCTCCCAAGAGGTTTTAGGGCTTGGCAGCGGCTCCGTGTCGTAAAACGCGATGATTTTTTCTCTCTGATTTTTTTCTCCGAAAGCAAATATATAGAGTTAAAGTTGGCGTCGGAGGGCATCCAGGGGGCCCACGAGGTAGGGAGGCGCGCCCTGGAGGGGTGGCGCGCCCCCCACCCTCGTGGACAAGGTGTGGGCCCTCTGGTCTTCATCTTTGACGAGGATTTTTTATTATTTTTTCTAAGATGTTCCGTGGAGTTTTAGGTCATTCTGAGAATATTTGTTTTCTGCACTTAAAACAACATCATGACAATTCTACTGAAAACAGCGTCAGTCCGTGTTAGTTCCATTCAAATCATACAAGGGCAAAAGTGTTTGGAAAACAATTCTACAACGGAGACGTATCAGTAAACTTTCTGAAGAAGGAACTCACTGAGTCGGTTGTACCATATCCGTCCCGACTGTCTTAAGCCATATAATGACTTATTCAGCTTTACACAATACATGTTGCGTTTTGCATTTTTATTCAGAACAAAGATTCCATCAGGAACCTTCATATATATGTCCGAATCTAGTGACCCGTAAAGATATGCGGTCACGACGTCCATCAACTGCATAGATAGACGATTTTGCACTGCCAAAGATATAAGATATCGAAAAGTAGTTGCACTCATTACTGAAGAATATGCTTTAGTGAAATCAATGTCGGGTTTCTGCGTGAAACCTTGTGCTACAAGCCTTGCTTTATATCTCACCACCTCATTGTTCTCATTCTGTTTCCGCAGAAAAACCCATTTGAATTCCACAAGGAAAACACTGGAGGGTGTTGGTATTGCTTCAATGAATATCTTTCTTTTGTTAAGCGAGGCAATTTCTGCTTTGCATCCTTCCATTTAGGCCAGTCGGAGCGCTTTTGGCACTCAACGATAGACCTTGGATCATGATCAGTGAGAAGGGTATCTACAATCTTTTCAGCAAAATATATGTCGACAGTCGTAGTCTTACGGTCAAATGATTCTCCAAAATCAACATAGTTGATGGAAATTTCCTGCTCCCCTAGTGACTCTTCGTGATTTCCCAATACGATCGAGTCTGGGTGTTCCGATGTCCCAGTCAGTTTGTGCACACTAGAACTAGGTTGTGGAGGTTGCCCTTCCACTGGGTGTAAACTACCCATCAAGTGTTTGTCAACGTTGAGTTGACCTGCATTTACTGACTCCAAGGTTTTTCTCCTTGATTTCCTTTGCTGCTTGCTAGAAGCATGCTCCGGGTCAGAGGCCATACTACTCCCCCTCTTTTTAGGAATAGGGAGTTGAGTGGTTTTTATTGGTACCTCCACTCTTTCTGGCGCTTTTCTGGCCGGGTTTAAGGATTTTGTAACACCTTTCAAATCAGTAAATGAATCTGGCAAATTATTTGCAAGATGTTGCAAATTAAAGATCTTCCGAACTTGAAGTTCGGTCTCATGGGTACGTGGATCAGAAGATGAAATGGAATGAGCATTCCAATCAATTTTTGGGCATTCTTTCTGGTACTTGAAATCTCCCCCTAATGCCGAAAAATGTTCCTCATTAAATATGCAATCAGCGTGACGGCATGTGAACAGATCCCCAATCAGGGGTTCCAGGTACTTAATAATCGACGGTGATTTGTACCCCACATAGATCCCCAACTTCCTGTGTGGGCCCATAAATGTCCGCTGTGGTGATGAGATTGGGATGTACGCAACACATCCAAACTTACGTAGATGGGAAATGCCTTGAGGATTTCCACATACCAATTCCAGAGGGAAAGAACTGTGATATGCAGTTGGCCTCAATTGTATCAAGTCAATAGTGTGTAAAACAGTGTGACCCCAACAAGAAGTTGGCAAGTTGCAATTCATCAACAAAGGTCCTACAATGAGTTCGATCCTCTTAATCAATGCTTCAGCCAAACCATTTTGTGTATGGACATATGGCTGAACTTCAATCCCCAAAGCCATGCAATAATCATTGAAAGCACGTGAGGAAAATTCTGCAGCATTGTCCATTTGAATTGATTTAATTCGACTTTCAGGATAATGAGCTTGCAACTTATTATCCAAAGGATGCCAATGGATCATATGGAAAAATTCCTAAGGATACCAATCCTACAAATCAAACGAGCATCACAGGAAAAATTCTCAAGGGTTTAAATCCACCAAAAATCCTATGCAATTCCTTTGAATCAAAGGAGCCCTTAACTACCGCGAGTCCCATATCCCAATTCCCATGCGGAGATCCCACCTGCGCGGCCAGCGAATTTAAAAGATGCCTGCCGCCCTCTCGATGGTGCCAGCCGGCGACACGGAGAAGCCAGTACTAGCGGAGTAATCAGACGGCTTCAATGCACACTCGAGGGAGGGATGGGGGCGGTGGGATGGGGTTGTGCGAGGACACTTGAGGGAGAGGATGGGGGCGCCAGTCCACTCCACTCCTGGCGGAGTCATCAGACAATTTCTATGGACGCTCGAGGGAGGGATGGGGACGGAGGGCTGGGGGTTGTGCGAGGACGCCCGTGACGCCATGGGCAACAACCTCATCTGAGGGAGAGGATGGGGGCACCAGTAACCGCATCTGCGCATGCTCAGATACTGAACGGATGGTCAGTTTTTGGCGCCAAAATCGATTCAGGTCCTGTGTAAAAATCAAAACAGTGGATTTCTGAATTGATAGATCAAAACAAAAATAGAGAAATGTGGATCTGTCTGTGCTAACTTCATACAATGGCAACAGTGGATTGATTGCAAATGCCTCAGATTGTAGGTTCATTTCAAAGCAAAACGCTGCAAAGTATATTTAACACCATCACCGGCAGTTTGCTCCAACCAACTTACTAAACCAAGCTGATAGCACCAACAAAATCCCAAACAAAATGATAAACTAAGAAAAGCTGCCTCACTGGTGCTGACAATCAAAGCAGACGCAAGAAAATAACTAAAATTCGCATAGGCTTGGAAAACGGATAACATCAGAGAGATTCCCATTATAGACTTGGTCTATCATACCCATTACATGGTTCTGATGTCCCTGTCTTGGTGTCATCACCTGCTTCCATGGATTTCCATCCAAGATCCGAATTAGACAACTAACAAAGAAAGAACAATGAATAGAGAGACAACAGTTGCCACCCTATTTAAGATTAATAATGTTTAACATCAAAAGAATCTAAAATTCAGCTTATATTTACCACAGTAAATGATAGACCATCATGAGATAATTATTATACCGTATTAACATTCCAAAGGTAAGGCCAACCATTTGTCAACCAGTTCCCTGAGAGAGTGAAATATATCGGCAAGAAAGATCAGATGCAACAAAAACAACAAAATAAACTAGGGAAATCATCATGGCTCAGACATCCAAGGAAGGAATTAGCAGCATTAGCTCTCAAGCCTGACAGGGCGAAAGCTCTTAGGCGGCATCTGCGAATGTTTTGGGAAACAAGCCTTAGTTCTATCATCATTGCCATTGATTTCCTAGAAAAACTACAAAAATTATTACAGCGAGGCAATACGTGTAATCACAAAAAACGGCTCTGTGTACCTACTGAATCACAGCCACAGGTTCCTATCAAATGTGAAAATCTTTGTTGGCACAATGTAGCATCTCCGGTAAAGGCATGTTGCTACCTGAGACGTGGCATCGGGCCCAAGAAAACAGGAAAAAAAGAAAGGTTGAAAGAGAACAGACATCATTGCTTAGTCCCTCAGAGACCCGTTTCAAATCACACACACAGCTGAATCAGGCCGGTGCAAATGGTATTCCATCCCAGAGCAAACCACAGAGGTTATGATACAGGAATGGACACTTGCAGAAGCAGAGAAGCGGCTGCTGTTTACAGTGTCATACGGCACTTCCTGGTCTAGTGCTCTTCCCAGGGACAAGATGTAGTACAAAAAGGAAAGAATGACAACTTCAAGCAGTGCTCAGTGGAAAGAGAAGTCGTTTTTTGGTTTGGAGGCTCATGGTGACAGATGCCACCACTGCCAAATACCTATATGAATCATCACCACATCACAAAATCAGAGGAAACGGAAATGAAATAAACAGAAGATGATGGAAGGTAAAGGCTTCAGTCTGTGTAAAAACATGAATCGATAAATGGCGGATGAATCCGCGTCACAGAAATATGCTAAGATCCTTTCGGACCTGAATCACCACCAGTCAACAATATCCAATTCTATTCACACGACAGAAAGAAAGGAAAAATAAGCAACAAAAAAATAGATTAATTTGGATAGGGAAACTATCATTCTGCTAAACATGTCTAGTACATTGTACTCCAGCACTTGTGAAAATGTTTGTGTGCAAAAAGATAGAGGCACCAGAAAGGATCATCATCTCTAAAGCCTGGCAGGGTGAAAACCCTGAAGGCGGCATCTGCAAATGTTTCGAGAAACAAGCCTTGGTTCTATCATAATCACAATTGATTTCCCCAAACATCCACAGCAAATATTATAGTTAAGTAAGCTCTGTCTATTGACTGAATCGCAGCACAGCAGACAAAGTAACATTAGAGAAAAACAGAGACAAAATAAACAATAAAAATTATGAAATCTGGAAGCACTGCTCAGTGGAAAGATAAGTAAAAGCTAACGGTGACAAATGCCACCACTGCCAAAAACCTATATGAATCACCATCACATCACAAGAATGACAATAAACAATAATGAATTCAACAGAAGAGAATGAAAGAAAAGGCATCAGTGCTAACACCATGAATCAATATCCAGCGGTCAAATCGACCTCACCAGAATAAAGTAAGATAACACTCCCTCCGGTCCTTTTTACTTTGCATATAAGAATTGTCTGAAGTGAAGTTTGACCATATTTATATGAAAAAATATTAACATCTAAATTTCTAAATTTATACAATATGAAAATTAAAGTCATGACGCATCTAATGTTGTTGATTTCGCATTATGAATGCTAGTATATTTTTCTATAAACTTGGTCAAAGTTTACGAGGTTAAATCTTATATGCGAACTAAAAAGGACCGGAGGGAGTACATCCCTTGGAAAATAATGATTCATGGAAATATAATTACTTGTTACAGTTTATTAGTGTATAATACACATGGTCAACCTTAAAACAACTACTGTGCATACAATTTGAGTGCAGAATCACAGTGAGAACAATTCCTGTATCCAAACCTGAATGGATGCAAACCGAAATAAACTGATTTAGCAAAACCGTGCACCCACTGAAGTAAACTAGTTTCCATCAGTCGGATCATTTCGTACAACTCTAAGGTTCAACATGACTCAAGGTCAACAAACTGGATACAACACATTAGAGCTGCTTTTCCTGAGATTTTCCATTAGCTTTTGAATCAATTAAGTAATTTCGATGCTCGATGAATCATTCTGTAGCATCAAAGCATGAGATTGAGAACTCTCATTGTGCAGCGCTTCACATTAGCTGTCGCAAAGAAACATAAGCAAGTGAATAGCAAGTGGCAAAAATTTAAATCGATCAGACCTGTGGCTTGATAAAGGATTACATGTGCGCGCAGTATAATCATAGTCAATCATTTGAGGATAGAATCCTCACTTCCATTAAGAGAAAAATTAGTTTGGGGAAAATAATAATAAAGTGGATGGATCAGATTTCTGGCTTGGAATCCTGATGGGATTACATTTGCGCATAGTATAATCATAGTCGATCATTTGGGGAAAGGATCCTCACGTCCATCCAAATTTAGAACGATAATAACAATAAACAAAAATCGAAGAACAGGAATAAAATATGGAAGAACCATGGATCAGATTTCTGGCTTGGAATCCTGATGGGATTACAGTTGCGCACAGTATAATCATAGTCGATCATTTGGGGAAAGGATCCTCACGTCCATTCAATTTGATTTCACGACAAATAAATAAGAAAGAAAATACAACAAAGGGAGGAGCAGAGACAGTTCGATGAGATGGATCAGATTTCTGGCTTGGAATCCTCTGATAAAGGATTACATTTGCGCACAGTATAATCATAGTCGATCAGCTGGGGAAAGGATCCTCACTTCCATCTACATCAAGAATTCAACAGAGAAGCCCAAGAGAATAGAACAGGGCAGCAACATCAATCACATAATAAAACGAAAGTGACAGATCTGACGGGGGATGCATCAGACGAACGAAACGAATCGAACTGCCAAGAAGATAAGACCGGTAGAAAAAAAGCTAAAAGATCTACGCAAAGCAAGAACAAGACGACCGGGCGGCCGCCGGAAGACCATGGGAGGACCATGGGAGGCTGGAGGACTGCGCTATATATGGGGGTTGTGGGCGCAGGAATCCTAAACCCTAGCTCGCATCGCATCGAACGGGGGAGGAACCGCCACGTCTGCGCGTTGGATTAGTTTTTTTTTTTTTTTGCGTTCCCTCCTGGTGGTACTAGCGACGGCGTCGGGAGTTGTTCGGGCCTTGCTATAACCCGGCCCATCGTATAATCTGGGCCTGTATTAATTAACTTTCCCGTAGCTCGAAAAATAAATAATTAACTTTCCCATCGATCGCTGAAAAAAGTTAATTTTCCAACCGTTATCTCAAAAAAAATTCCCGTCGCTACGCCCGCTTGATTTTCCATTGCAGGAGCCAACCTTGCAGTGTATCCTGCAATCAGGAAGTTACCATGCTAATGCACGGATAAACCAATGTAGAAGCACCTCCTGAACACAACTTTCGCCAATTCCACAACAACGACGAAGGGGACACCACGAAGATGGGGGAGGAGCATGAAGCACGAAAAATGACCTGATGCACTAGAAAGGCATTCATGGGGAGGAAAGGATGCCAAATCCTCGTCGATGCCGCAAAAATGGATGATGGGACGTCAACTCGGTCCCTAAGTGTCAAACTTCCACTATTGACTCCACTAACTACCCTCAACAACAACTCAAAGAGCACGAAGACGAAGACCATCCACGACCACTGTCCCAACCATCAACATGTTAAGATCCAATCATAGCCACCTATCATCAAGGAAGATGCGTGCGGCCACTAGTACCACAACAAAAAGACGCGAATGTCCCTGCACAAATCCTAAGGACACTCCAATAGGTGTTGGGATAACCAAAGCTTCGAATGAAGATATAGAGGAAACTTACTCGACCAAGCCCGAGCCAAAGTCATGGGCAATCAAAACCCTTGCTAAAAAAAGTGTACTACTGAATACACATGGAACGAAGGGCTCGCGTTGCCCTGCCTCCCGACGCCGCCCAAGGGAAAGAAACCGGGTGCGCTGGTTTTCGGCCCTCCTTCTCTCTCCTCTATCTAAATTGGTTCTTGGTGGCTACGGGGAGAACGACATCACAAAATATATTTGAACTAAAAGTCACCAAATCTATCGATAATCATATATTCATATGATGCGATCCATCGTCCCATACATGCCCTTACAAAATCGAGCGGTGTTCAGACGGTGTCATGCGGTGTTACTACATTTAGCTTGAATCAAACAGATCTAAATTAACCGTGATGCCTACACCTAATTAACCTATCGATTAGCTATGCACACACATGGATGCATCTTATCAGAACCAAAAAAACACAGGGATAGCAGCGGCGGCGCATGCACGACGATTGTTGTCTTCAAAAACCGACAACGACCCACCGTGCGTGCATGGTCGAGACGCACACGGTCACGGATGCGCAGCGCGCGCGTTGCTGCCGTGGTCGGAGACTCCGCGTCCGGCAGCTATTGCTCCGGCAGCGACTCGTTGAACCGGGTGAGGTCTCTGATCAGCGGTGCGTTGGACCTGACGGCCTTGTCCTCGGCCATGGCCTCCACCAGGTTCCTCGGCACCAGACACTTGCCCTCCGCCGCCAGCCGCTCTTGCACGCCGCCGCAGGTCAGCAGCGCGTGCATTCGCTCTCTCGCCACGGGCGGTACGATCTTCTCCTGCTGGAATTCAATCAGTTAAGCGCACAAGAACAGAGGAATGTCGCGGCGGTTGCTGCTGATCGTTACCTCGAGGGTGCGCATGAGCGCGAGCACGCCGACCTGGGCCTGGAGGAGCTTCACGTGGCGGCCGGCCTCCTGCAGCATCTCGGCGGTGTTCAGCCTGTGGCCGCCGGGGACCAGGCGCGACAGCTCCGCCGTCTTCTCGCTGATCCGCCTCCGGCGCTCCCTCGCCGCCGCGCTTGGCGCGGTCTGGCCCACGCGCCCGTTGCCCTCGGTTCTCCTCGCGTCCGCTCCGCGCACGAACCCCGCGTGAGGCGTCTGCGGCGGGGGCGGGGGCAGTGGCAGGACGAACTCGGTCGCGAACTCCGGCCTCCATGGCTGGCCATCGACGCCCTCGAAGTCGAGCCACGCGTGGCCGTCGTCGCCGCCGCCGCAGCCGGCTCGCGGCCTCTTGGCGCACGGCTGCAGGTCGTCGACGTCGGCGCCATCGTCGGGGTCGACGGGGCTGAGGTCGAGGAAGCCGTCGATGCCGGCGTCCATGGCGGGGTCGATCGGGTCGCAGAGGAAGCCGAGGAGCGCGTCGGCGACCTCCGGGTCGGCGGCGGCGTCGAGGTGGTGGGGCAGCGGCGGCGCGGTTGCCAATGGAAATGCCGGGTGGAAGCTCACCGCCATGGACGACGCGCGCGCGCGTACTGGAGCGTGGGCGGTCGGTTGCTGTCGCGCGCTGGCTTGCAGCCTACAGCCTACACGGAGAGCAGAGCGTCAACTGAACCGCCTTGGACAGAAGAGGGAACCGTACGCTGTGTGTTAGCAACTGCCGGCAATTAGCGGCGCCGGCAGGTGGGCCCTATCCGCCTCGCACGATCCGCACTTCTCCCCGCTCTCTTCGCAACCGCCCTCACCAATTTTCTCGCCACCACCACCGCGCCGTTTCCCCCTCACAAGCGCGCGCCAAAGGCCCAGCCTCGCCACGCACCGCGGCCCAGCTGCACGCAAGGGCGAGAAGGCGGCATCGAGGTGGGCCATGGCCGCGCGCACCCTTCGTTTCCGCCGCCGTGCGGACTGCATCTCTGTTCTCTTTTTTTTTTGTCTCGTGCCCATCCTCCTCCAAGTTTTTTCAATATTCATCGGCATACACATTATATCAGGAGTAGAACCTAGCAGAACATGGCGCCCGGTGGGAAGAGAACTCGGCGCTTTGGCAAGCATATGACCCTCTCCATTATGCTGATGTCCTTCATGAATGAAAAGCACGTCTCAAAACATGTTTCTTCGGTCTTTGAGCTCTCGCAGAGTTGTGACACATCGACAAGGCGCTCCAGAATCAATGTTTCTCATCACTTTGATGCGACACGGATGAAATCCAAGTGAAGGTCCACGGCCAGAGCGGGTGCTTCAATGCACGCTCGTGCTTCAAGGGATGTCGGGTCAACAAGCCCCTCCACCACGACAGTGGAGGCGCCCATATATGCGGGATCCTATTTGAAGCCCGCAAGCGTCAAAGGACGAGCCTTCGGGGTCTCCACACCTGCTCCCTCTTGCAAACCGCCCCGGCCTCCTGAGCTGCACACCGGTTCTGTCACGACCCCGCGCCGTGCCACCTCCGCTGGCTGCGCCCCCGGCCTCGCGGCCACGAGCTCATCAGAAAACCGCCGGGATGGCGTGCTCGAGTAGCAACACGACTGGCGACGAACAGGATGTGCGATGGCGGGTTTCCTTCGCCGCCGATCTCATCACACGCACAGTCTCCTTCTCCGACGGCGTGCTCACGCTACGGCGAGACGCTCTCCGCCTCGTTCTCTCGGACAGGCGCGAAGTTACGGTGGACGCGCGGTTTCTCCGTTCGGGGGAAATCGTCGACATCGGCGAGATTGTTTCCTTCCCGTGTCATTTCGCGAAGATTCGAGATCGACTACCGGCGGCGAGCGCTACGCCGACGAAGGAGGCGCGGGGCGAGGGACGTGGCAATGTGATACACGGGAAGGGCACGGGGCTGCGTGTGCGTGGGCCAAGTCCAGGCGAAACGGACCCAAGCCCCACTCACCGCCCGCCAATGGCGGATGCAAGCCACGTGGGAGTTGATCCGGCCATCCATCCCCATCGGCAGGTGGGAAACACTGGTATAAAGCCCCCGCCTCGCCCAATCCTTGACCTAGAGGAATCATTCTCCCACTTCTGGGCGGTGGAGAAAAACCCTAGATCGAGAAATTCGGAGTCGTTCGAGTGGTGGAAGGGCAAGGTCGGAGGGGATCCCAGATCCTTTGCGGAGGTCGCGACCGCTAAGGTACCACCTCCTCCCATGGCGACCGAGGCGGGGCGCGGGAACCGTGGAGGGGGCGGAGCGGGACATGCGAACCGCGGAGGAGGGCGGCAACCTGGCCGTGGCAACGGCCGCGGAGGCGACCGCAACAAGTTCTCATGGAAGCGGGACGAGGGAAGCGACCACACCAACTCTACATCCTCCACAATCGCGCCGGCCTTGGAGGGCGCCTCGCGGTGGGACGAGGCGGCGGCGCCCAAGCATCGCGACCAAGACGGCGGGATCTGGGTGCAGAAGGCCAAGGAATCGTCCGAATCTGGCGGCATCTCCATCGGGCATCAATCTGCTTCACCTCGGTGCCACATACAGGGAATACAAAACCCTGCTCAGGTGCCTCCGTCCAAAAAATCCATTGCCTGCCCCATTTGCAAGTCTTATGAACATCCTCTTATTCGATGCCCTCAAGCATATTGTGAAAGATGCGGCAAATTAGGACACCTTGCTTCTGTTTGTACTGAATTTCTGCCATGGGAATGTGTGGCACGGAGGTGTGCGTTCCAGGGCAAAGGGCAAGGGTTTTACTATATTCATGACTCTTGCTCCGCCAACCAGCTTAAAGAGAGGGCTAATAACATTGTGGTCACGATTGTAGAGGGAGAAACATCTACTAGACAAATGGAACTTGATTTATCTGCTTACTTAGCTACTGATTGGCGTTGTTCAGCTCATGCAATAGGACCAGGAACCTTTGTAGTGCGCTTTCCTAATCCTCGAGCAGTGGCCCAAATTTGCTATGTGGGGAAAATCACTCTTAAAACTAGCGGGGCTGTTATTCATGTTACTAAATGGTCATCTGCTGTTGGGGCTAAAGGGGTTATGGAAATAGCTTGGGTCAAAATTAGCAATATCCCTCTGGACAAAAGGAGTAATAGGAATCTGGCTTATGTTGCCTCGCTGGTGGGTGTTCCTTTGGAAGTAGATGCTGCTACCTTGCACCGTCCGGCATCTGTCAGGGTCCGGATTGGTTGTAGAAATGTGGAGGAGATTCCTGCAGTCGCAGAGGCTATGCTTGGTGATCATTTTTATGATTTCTTTTATGAAGTGGATCAGATTCTGGTGAGGGATCCTAATAGAGAGAAAAAAGTTGTTCAAGCTTCCTCTAATCCTGGTGAAAAAAATATGGAGATGGAAAATTCCTTGCTGTCAACTCCTGGAGCTAACCTGGGTAGTTTTTCCACTGGGCTTGGAGGGAAATCTCCCTGCATTCCCCAGGGGGAAAAACAGGACCCTATTGGGGAGTCGCAGGAGAGTGTGGAATCTGATGAGTCACTGCACACGACCTTGTTTTTAGATTCCTTCAATCAGGAGACAATGGATGAAAAAGTAAGAGAACAAAATGAAAATTCTGCTGTTATAAGTATGCAAAAAAACAAAAAATCTTACTCTGATATTGTGAAAAAAATCAGCAGGTTGAGAAGGTGGTTGGGGAGGCCAAGACGGCCAAAAATAATGAATACAGAGTGGAGTTTCCTGATATGGAGGGGGATATTGAAATGATCCCTGCTCCTCCCCTGGTCATTGAAGAAAATCTTCGGTTCAGTCTGAGGAATGGACATAACAAGATGGAGAGGGTTGACGAAAAGGCCAGGGCAGCTGCAAAAAAGAGAGACATCGAAGGTACTCCTCGAGTCCCCAACTCTTTTGATACGCTATCTAATCCTGAACTTATTCTCAGAGCTGTGAAAATGGGGGTAAACATCCCAGATGCTGATTTTACTAATGTTGATATCATTAGAGAATTAGAAAAATGTAGAAATGTGGAAATTGTTAAGGACAAACAGACTCAACCTGATGTGGGTGGGGGACATTTGGTAATTACTAATGCAAAAGGGGACCAAACTCCTCTTAATATGAACTGGGAGGATAATAGTGATGTGGATAATGATAA
This sequence comes from Triticum aestivum, assembly GCF_018294505.1. NCBI lineage: Eukaryota > Viridiplantae > Streptophyta > Magnoliopsida > Poales > Poaceae > Triticum > Triticum aestivum. Next base: position 665,350,585 of record NC_057806.1, read on the forward strand.
CTTTGTTGTGGTCCGATCTAGGAAGAAAAGAGAGAGAAAGATTAATGTGGTGATAGCTAGACCTTGCACTAGAAGTCAAAAAGGGAGGGGCTTCCTTGCAAAATGTTGCCGGTGGATCTACTCTGCTTCCTAGTAGAAACACCAGGCAGGGGGGTGTCAAAAAGAAAAAATGAACGGTATATTTTGGAACTGCAGGGGAGCAGGTAAGAAAGGGATGACTACCTGCTCCGCTGATATAATAAAAGATCATTCCCTGGACTTCCTTGGTATCCAGGAAACTAAGAAGAAGAATTTCACCCCTAAACTCCTTAGAAAAATTGACCCTCTTGATAAGTTCAATTGGAACTGGATCCCTTCGATTGGTAAGTCTGGAGGCATATTGTGTGGGACTAGGAGAGAAACCTTGGAGATTATTTCCTGGTCGGGGGGTGAATTCCTTATGCAGACTACTTGTTGGGGAACGTGGTAATTTCAAAAAATTTCCTACGCACATGCAAGATCATGGTGATGCATAGCAACGAGAGGGGAGAGTGTGATCTACGTACCCTTGTAGACCGACAGCGGAAGCGTTAGCACAACGCGGTTGATGTAGTCGTACGTCTTCACGGCCCGACCGATCAAGCACCGAAACTACGGCACCTCCGAGTTCTAGCACACGTTCAGCTCGATGACGATCCCCGGACTCCGATCCAGCAAAGTGTCGGGGAAGAGTTCCGTCAGCACGACGGCATGGTGACGATCTTGATGTACTACCGTCGCAGTGCTTCGCCTAAGCACCGCTACAATATTATCGAGGACTATGGTGGAAGGGGGCACCGCACACGGTTAAGAATATGATCACACGGATCAACTTGTGTGTCTAGGGGTGCCCCTTGCCCCCGTATATAAAGGATCAAAGTGGGGGTGCGGCCGGCCCGGAGGAGGGTGCGCCAGGAGGAGTCCTACTCCCACCGGGAGTAGGATTCCCCCCTTTCCTAGTTGGAATAGGATTCGGGAGGGGAAAGAGGAGAGAGAGAAGAAAGGGGGGGGCGCCGCCCCCCTCTCCTTGTCCTATTCGGACTAGGGGGGAGGGGCGCGCGGCCCAGCCCTGGCCACCTCTCCTCTCTTCCACTAAAGCCCACTAAGGCCCATATACCTCCCGGGGGGTTCCGGTAACCTCCCGGTACTCCGGTAAAATCCTGATTTCACCCGGAACACTTCCGATATCCAAATATAGGCTTCCAATATATCAATCTTTATGTCTCGACCATTTCGAGACTCCTCGTCATGTCCGTGATCACATCCGGGACTCCGAACAAACTTCGGTACATCAAAATGCATAAACTCATAATATAACTGTCATCGAAACCTTAAGCGTGCGGACCCTACGGGTTCGAGAACAATGTAGACATGACCGAGACATGTCTCCGGTCAATAACCAATAGCGGAACCTGGATGCTCATATTGGCTCCTACATATTCTACGAAGATCTTTTATCGGTCAGACCGCATAGCAACATACGTTGTTCCCTCTGTCATCGGTATGTTACTTTCCCGAGATTCGATCGTCGGTATCTCAATACCTAGTTCAATCTCGTTACCAGCAAGTCTCTTTACTCGTTTCGTAATACATCATCTCACAACTAACTCATTAGTTGCAATGCTTGCAAGGCTTATGTGATGTGCATTACCGAGAGGACCCAGAGATACCTCTCCGACAATCGGAGTGACAAATCCTAATCTCGAAATACGCCAACCCAACATGTACCTTTGGAGACACCTGTAGAGCTCCTTTATAATCACCCAGTTACGTTGTGACGTTTGGTAGCACACAAAGTGTTCCTCCGGCAAATGGGAGTTGCATAATCTCATAGTCATAGGAACATGTATAAGTCATGAAGAAAGCAATAGCAACATACTAAACGATCGGGTGCTAAGCTAATGGAATGGGTCATGTCAATCACATCATTCTCCTAATGATGTGATCCCGTTAATCAAATAACAACTCTTTTGTTCATGGTTAGGAAACATAACCATCTTCGATTAACGAGCTAGTCAAGTAGAGGCATACTAGTGACACTCTGTTTGTCTATGTATTCACACATGTATTATGTTTCCGGTTAATACAATTCTAGCATGAATAATAAACATTTATCATGATATAAGGAAATAAATAATAACTTTATTATTGCCTCTAGGGCATATTTCCTTCAGTCTCCCACTTGCACTAGAGTCAATAATCTAGTTCACATCGCCATGTGATTCAACACTAAGAGTTCACATCACCATGTGATTAACACCCATAGTTCACATCGTCATGTGACCTATACCCAAAGGGTTTACTAGAGTCAATAATCTAGTTCACATCATTTATGTGATTAACACCCAAAGAGTACTAAGGTGTGATCATGTTTTGCTTGTGAGATAATTTTAGTCAACGGGTCTGTCACATACAGATCCGTAAGTATTTTACGAATTCTATGTCTACAATGCTCTGCACGGAGCTACTCTAGCTAATTGCTCCCTCTTTCAATATGTTTCTAGATCAAGACTTAGAGTCATCCAGATCTGTGTCAAAACTTGCATCGACATAACTTTTTACGACGAACCTTTTGTCACCTCCATAATCGAGAAATATTTCCTTATTCCACTAAGGATAATTTTGACCAATGTCCAGTGATCTACTCTTAGATCACTATTGTACTCGCTTGCTTAACACAGTGTAGGGTATACAATAGATCTGGTACACATCATGGCATACTTTATAGAACCTATGGCTGAGGCATAGGGAATGACTTTCATTCTCTCTCTATCTTCTGCCGTGGTCGGGCTTTGAGTCTTACTCAATTTCATACCTTGTAACACAGCCAAGAACTCTTTCTTTGACTGTTCCATTTTTGAACTACTTCAAAATATTGTCAAGGTATGTACTCATTGAAAAAACTTATCAAGCGTCTTGATCTATCTCTATAGATTTTGATGCTTAATATGTAAGCAGCTTCACCGAGGTCTTTCTTTGAAAAACTTCTTTAAAAACACTCCTTTATGCTTTGCAGAATAATTCTACATTATTTCCGATCAACAATATGTCATTCACATATACTTATCAGAAATGTTGTAGTGCTCCCACTCACTTTCTTGTAAATACAGGCTTCATCGCAAATCTGTATAAAACTATATGCTTTGATCATACTATCAAAGCGTTTATTCCAACTCCGAGAGGCTTGCACCAGTCCATAAATGGATCGCTGGAGCTTGCACACTTTGTTAGCTCCTTTTGGATCGACAAAACCTTCCGGCTGCATCATATACAACTCTTCTTCCAGAAATCCATTCAGGAATGCAGTTTTGACATCCATTTGCTGGATTTCATAAAATGTGACAATTGCTAACATGATTCGGACAAATTTAAGCATAGATACGAGTGAGAAACTCTCATCATAGTCAACACCTTGAACTTGTCGAAAACCTTTTTGCGACAATTCTAGCTTTGTAGATAGTAACACTACTATCAGCGTCCGTCTTCCTCTTGAAGATCCATTTAATCTCAATGGCTCGCCGATCATTGGGCAAGTCAATCAAAGTCCATACTTTGTTCTCATACATGGATCTCATCTCAGATTTCATGGCCTCAAGCCATTTCGTGGAATCTAGGCTCATCATCGCTTCCTCATAGTTCGCAAGTTCGTCATGGTCTAGTAACATGACTTCCAGAACAGGATTACCGTACCACTTTGATGCGGATCTCACTCTGGTTTACCTACGAGATTCGGTATTAACTTGATCTGAAGTTACATGATCATCATCATTAGTCTTCCTCACTAATTGGTGTAGTAGTCACAGGAACAGATTTCTTGTGATGAACTACTTTTCAATAAGGGAGAAGGTACAATTACCTTATCAAGTTCTAGTTTCCTCCCACTCACTTCTTTCAAGAGAAACTCCTTCTCTAGAAAGGATCCATTCTTAGCAACGAATGTCTTGCCTTCGGATCTGTGATAGAAGGTGTACCCAATAGTCTCCTTTGGGTATCCTATGAAGACATATTTCTCCGATTTGGGTTTGAGCTTATCAGGATGAAACTTTTTCATATAAGCATCACAATCCCAAACTTTCAGAAATGACAACTTTGGTTTCTTGCCAAACCACAGTTCAGATTGTGTCATCTCAACGGACTTAGATGGTGCCCTTTTAAACGTGAATGCAGTTGTCTTTAATGCATAACTCCAAAACGATAGTGGTAGATCAGTAAGAGACATCATAGATCGCACCATATCTAATAAAGTACGGTTATGATGTTTGGACACACCATTATGCTGTGGTGTTCCAGGTGGCGTGAGTAGTGAAACTATTTCACATTGTTTTAACTGAAGGCCAGACTCGTAACTCAAATATTTTACCTCTGTGATCATATCGTAGAAACTTTTATTTTCTTGTTACGATGATTCTCCACTTCACTCCGAAATTCTTTGAACTTTTCAAATATTTTAGACTTGTGTTTCATTAAGTAGATATACCCATATCTGCTCAAATCATCTGTGAAGGTCAGAAAATAATGATACCCGCCACGAGCCTTAACACTCATTGAATCTCATACATCAGTATGTATTATTTTCAATAAGTCAGTTGCTCGCTCCATAGTTCCGGAGAACGACATTTTAGTCATCTTGCCCATGAGGCATGGTTCGCAAGCATCAACTGATTCATAATCAAGTCATTCCAAAAACCCATTAGTATGGAGTTTCTACATGCGCTTTACACCAATATGACCTAAACGGCAGTGCCACAAATAAGTTGCACTATCATTTCATCTTTTGGTTTCAATATTATGATTATGTGTATCACTACGATCGAGATCCAACAAACTATTTTCATTGGGTGTGTAACCATATAAGGTTTTATTCATGTAAATAGAACAACAATTTATTCTCTTACTTAAATGAATAACTGTATTACAATAAACATGATCAAATCATATTCATGCTCAACGCAAACACCAAATAACACATATTTAGGTTCAACACTAATCCCAAAATTATAGGGAGTGTGTGATGATGATCATATCAATCTTGGAACCACTTCCAACACACATCGTCACTTCACCCTTAACTAGTCTCTGTTTATTCTGCAACTCCCGTTTTGAGTTACTAATCTTAGCAACTGAACTAGTATCAAATACTGAGGGATTGCTATAAACACTAGTAAAGTACACATCAATAACATGTATATCAAATATACTTATGTTCACTTTGCCATCCTTCTTATCTGCCAATCACTTGGGGTAGTTCCGCTTCCAGTGACCAGTCCCTTTGCAGTAGAAACTCTTAGTCTCAGGCTTAGGACCAGACTTGGGCTTCTTCACTTGAGCAGCAACTTGCTTGTTGTTCTTCTTGAAGTTCCCCTTCTTCCCTCTGCCCTTTTCTTGAAACTAGTGGTCTTGTCTACCATCAACACTTGATGTTTTTCTCGATTTCTACCTTCGTCAATTTCCGCATTACGAAGAGCTTGGGAATCGTTTCCGTTATCCCTTGCATATCATAGTTCATCACGAAGTTCTACTAACTTGGTGATGGTGACTAGAGAATTCTGTCAATCACTATCTTATCTGGAAGATTAACTCCCACTTGATTCAAGCGATTGTAGTACTCAGACAATCTGAGCACATGCTCACTAGTTGAGCGATTCTCCTCCATCTTTTAGCTATAGAACTTGTTGGAGACTTCATATCTCTCAACTCGGGTATTTGCTTGAAATATTAACTTCAACTCCTGGAACATCTCATATGCTCCATGACGTTCAAAACGTCTTTGAAGTCCCGATTCAAAGCCATTAAGTATGGTGCACTAAACTATCAAGTAGTCATCATATTGAGCTAGCCAAACGTTCATAACGTCTGCATCTGCTCCTGCAATAGGTCCGTCACCTAGCGGTGCATCAAGGACATAATTCTTCTGTGCAGCAATGAGGATAAACCTCAGATCACGGATCCAATCCGCATCATTGGTACTAACATCTTTCAACACAATTTTCTCTAGGAACATATCAAAATAAACACAGGGAAGCAACAACGCGAGCTATTGATCTATAACATAATTTGCAAAATACTACCAGGACTAAGTTCATGATAAATTTAAGTTCAATTAATCATATTACTTAAGAACTCCCACTTAGATAGACATCCCTCTAATCCTCTAAGTGATTACGTGATCCAAATCAACTAAACCATGTCCAATCATCACGTGAGATGGAGTAGTTTCATTGGTGAACATCACTATGTTGATCATATCTACTATATGATTCACGCTCGACCTTTCGTTCTCCGTGTTCCGAGGCCATATCTGTATATGCTTGGCTCGTCAAGTATAACCTAAGTATTCTGCGTGCGCAACTGTTTTGCACCCGTTGTATTTGAACGTAGAGCCTATCACACCCGATCATCACGTGGTGTCTCAGCACGAAGAACTTTCACAACAGTGCATACTCAGGGAGAACACTTCTTGATAATTAGTGAGAGATCATCTTATAATGCTACCGTCAATCAAAGCAAGATAAGATGCATAAAAGATAAACATCGCATGCAATCAATATAAGTGATATGATATGACCATCATCATCTTGTGCTTGTGATGTCCATCTTCGAAGCACCATCGTGATCACCATCGTCACCGGCGCGACACCTTGATCTCCATCGTAGCATCGTTGTCGTCTCGCCAATCTTATGCTTCCACGACTATCGCTACCACTTAGTGATAAAGTAAAGCATTACAGCGTGATTGCATTGCATACAATAAAGCGACAACCATATGGCTCCTGCCAGTTGCCGATAACTCGGTTACAAAACATGATCATCTCATACAATAAAATTTAGCATCATGTCTTGACCATATCACATCACAACATGCCCTGCAAAAACAAGTTAGACGTCCTCTACTTTGTTGTTGCAAGTTTTACGTGGCTGCTACGGGCTTAAGCAAGAACCAATCTTACCTACGCATCAAAACCACAACGATAGTTTGTCATGTTGATGTTGTTTTAACCTTCGCAAGGACCGGGCGTAGCCACACTCGGTTCAACTAAAGTTGGAGAAACTGTCACCCGCTAGCCACCTTTGTGCAAAGCACGTCGGGAGAACCGGTCTCGCGTAAGCATACGCGTAATGTCGGTCCGGGCCGCTTCATCCAACAATACCGTCGAACCAAAGTATGACATGCTGGTAAGCAGTATGACTTATATCGCCCACAACTCACTTGTGTTCTGCTCGTGCATATAACATCAACACATAAAACCTAGGCTCTGATACCACTGTTGGGGAACGTGGTAATTTCAAAAAAATTCCTACGCACACGCAAGATCATGGTGATGCATAGCAACGAGAGGGGAGAGTGTGATCTACGTACCCTTGTAGACCGACAGCGGAAGTGTTAGCACAACGCGGTTGATGTAGTCGTACGTCTTCACGGCCCGACCGATCAAGCACCGAAACTACGGCACCTCCGAGTTCTAGCACACGTTCACCTCGATGACGATCCCCAGACTCCGATCCAGCAAAGTGTCGGGGAAGAGTTCCGTAAGCACGACGGCGTGGTGATGATCTTGATGTACTACAGTCGCAGGGCTTCGCCTAAGCACCGCTACAATATCATCGAGGACTATGATGGAAGGGGGCACCGCACACGGTTAAGAATATGATCACACGGATCAACTTGTGTGTCTAGGGGTGCCCCTTGCCCCCGTATATAAAGGATCAAAGGGGGGGTGCGGCCGGCCAGGAGGAGGGCGCGCCAGGAGGAGTCCTACTCCCACCGGGAGTAGGATTCCCCCCCCCTTTCCTAGTTGGAATAGGATTCAGGAGGGGAAAGAGGAGAGAGAGAATAAAAGGGGGGCGCCGCCCCCCTCTCCTTGTCCTATTCGGACTAGGGGGGAGGGGCGCGTGGCCTAGCCCTGGCCACCTCTCCTCTCTTCCACTAAAGCCCACTAAGGCCCATATACCTCCCGGGGGGTTCCGGTAACCTTCCGGTACTCTGGTAAAATCCCAATTTCACCCGGAACACTTCCGATATCCAAATATAGGCTTCCAATATATCAATATTTATGTATCGACCATTTCGAGACTCCTCGTCATGTCCGTGATCACATCCGGGACTCCGAACAAACTTCGGTACATCAAAATGCATAAACTCATAATATAACTGTCATCGAAACCTTAAGCGTGCGGACCCTACGGGTTCGAGAACAATATAGACATGACCGAGACATGTCTCCGGTAAATAACCAATAGCGGAACCTAGATGCTCATATTGGCTCCTACGTATTCTATGAAGATCTTTTATCGGTCAGACCGCATAACAACATACGTTGTTCCCTTTGTCATCGGTATGTTACTTGCCCGAGATTCGATCGTCGGTATCTCAATACCTAGTTCAATCTCGTTACCGGCAAGTCTCTTTACTCGTTTCGTAATACATCATCTCACAACTAACTCATTAGTTGCAATGCTTGCAAGGCTTATGTGATGTGCATTACCGAGAGGGCCCAGAGATACCTCTCCGACAATCGGAGTGACAAATCCTAATCTCGAAATACGCCAACTCAACATGTACCTTTGGAGACACCTGTAGAGCTCCTTTATAATCACCCAGTTACGTTGTGACGTTTGGTAGCACACAAAGTGTTCCTCCGGCAAACGGGAGTTGCATAATCTCATAGTCATAGGAACATGTATAAGTCATGAAGAAAGCAATAGCAACATACTAAACGATCAGGTGCTAAGCTAATGGAATGGGTCATGTCAATCACATCATTCTCCTAATGATGTGATCCCGTTAATCAAATAACAACTCTTTTGTTTATGGTTAGGAAACATAGCCATCTTCGATTAACGAGCTAGTCAAGTAGAGGCATACTAGTGACACTCTGTTTGTCTATGTATTCACACATGTATTATGTTTCCGGTTAATACAATTCTAGCATGAATAATAAACATTTATCATGATATAAGGAAATAAATAATAACTTTATTATTGCCTCTAGGGCATATTTCCTTCACTACTGTCTTTGATGTGAACCTCAAATGTGTGTGGACCCTAGTGGTGGTATATGGGGCAGCCCAAAAAGAGAGAAAAAATGATTTCCTTGCAGAATTGGCTACGACATGTGCGACGATTAGTATTCCTTATGTGGTTGGTGGTGATTTTAATATCTTATGTGAAAGTGGTGACAAGAATAAAAAATTAACCTACTCCCAAAATACAGATAGCTTCAACGTCAGTCCCTGAACCTTAGAGAGATTCATATGGGAGGGGGGAAATACACCTGGTCCAATAAGCAAAAACACCCTACGCTGGAGAAACTGGATAGAATCCTTATGAACCCTACTTGGGAAGATCTATTCCCTATGGTTACAGTTCGTAAGTTGGTACGAGATGTCTCAGACCACAACCCGTTGTTGCTGTCGACGAACCCTATTAGAAAAAATCCCACCCGGTAGCGCGAATTCAAATTCGAGCTGAGCTGGCTTAAGAATGAGGATTTCTTTAGGACGGCAAAAAAGATTTGGGAAAGACCTGTGCATTCTGATGACCCTATCGATATCCTTAATATCAAGTTGAAACGCCTCAGGAAATATTATAAAGGGTGGGGGGCACATTCCTTTGGGCATGCTAGAAAGAGTAAAAAATGGATTAAGAGGAGTTGGAAAAAAATAGAAAAACAGGAAGAAGAAGGCCCCCTCGACCCGGAATCATATGAAAGGAGGACAACCCTAAATATAGAACTTAATGAAATCCTTGCAGATGAGGAACTTTTTTGGCTGCAACACTCTAATGAGCGTTGGTTACTTAAAGGGGATCAAAACACAACCTATTTTCATCGAATAGCCAATGGCAGAAAGAGAAAAAACACGATACACTCCTTTACTGATGGAGAAGTTATTATTGAAGGGACTCAAAATCTCCTTGACCATGCCACTGCCTACTATAAAAATCTTTTTGGACCAGCTAGTGGAAACTTATTTCACCTTGCCCCTGATACTTGGATGGATGAAGAAAAACTTACGGAAGAAGATAACCTGATCCTTACAAGTGAATTTACAGAAGAGGAAGTTAAAAAAGCCTTGTTTAGTATGGAAAGTAACAGAGCGCCCGGCCCTGACAATATCCCTGTGGAATTCTATAAACACTATTAGGAATTTGTTAAAAATGATATTATGCACCTATTCAAAGCATTCCACAACAATACCTTGGATGTGGCACGCCTGAACTATGGTGTCATAACACTGATTCCTAAGATGAATGGAGCAAAGAAAATACAATAGTACCGCCCAATATGCCTCCTACGATGCCCATACAAACTGATCACGAAAGTTCTGGACAATAGGGTTGCGGTATTTGCTGATAAGCTGATTAGCAAGCACCAGAATGCTTTTATCAAGCATAGAAATGTAATGGATGGAATCCTCACGCTACCTGAGGTGTTGCATCACACTCATCAAAAGAAAAAATATGGGATTGTATTAAAATTGGACTTTGAAAAAGTATACGATAAGATAAACTGGGACTTCCTGCTAGAATGTCATCGTAATCGTGGCTTTGGGGCAACCTGGTGTGGATGGATCGAACGAATCCTACATAATGGCACGGTGAGCATTAAACTGAACAATGAAACATGTGCGTATTTCCAAAGTCACAAGGGGGTCCGGCAAGGCGATCCCCATTCTCCTTTCCTTTTTAACCTGGCTGTAGAGACACTCTCGAAAATGGTTCTTAATGCACAAAAAGAGAAAATGCTAACGGGCTTAGCACCTGACTTGATTGAGGGGGGTGTGGCTATCCTGCAATATGCAGATGACACTGTAATATGTTTTGAACATGATAAGGAAGCGGCTGTGAATCTGAAGCTTCTATTGTACCTGTTTGAACTTATGTCAGGACTGAAGATCAATTTTATGAAAAGCGAAATCCTCTGTGTCGGTGGAGATGATAGTACCCTTTCCTTTTATGTTGATCTCTTTAATTGTAGTATTGGACATTTCCCAATGAAATACTTGGGAGTCCCAGTCAGTTTCTCTTCTTTGCGTAGCATAGACTGGGATTTTATGGATGAGAGGTTCCTTAAATGCCGTGAATCCTGGATTGCTAATGCAGCATCTTCGGGTGGGAGGTTCATCCTTCTCAATTCCTCATTAACTAGCATTGTCTTTTACTACATGTCTATGTTCCTTCTTCCTAAAGGGGTGATTGAGAAACTGGATAAACACCGTAAGCGGTTCTTTTGGCAAGAACATGAGGGGCGTAAACGATACCATCTAGTGAGATGGAATAGAATTTGTAGATCCAAAGAGAAAGGGGGACTGGGAGTCAAGGATCTTCATAAACAGAATTTAAGCCTCCTCACCAAGTGGTGGTGGAAGCTGGAAACTAAACAAGGGCTATGGCAACATGTGATCCGGGCCAAGTACTTTAAGCAAGACACGGTGACCTCTGTCAAAACTAAATTCAATGACTCGCCAATCTGGAAAGCAATCATGAAAACTAAAGATTACTACCTGGCTGGCAGAAAAGTGAATTTACAATCTGGAGATCTTGCTAGACTGTGGGTTGATCCAGTTGGCAATGAACCTCCCCTCCAGTTGCAGTTTCCTATGATTTATGATATTTGCAATGATCAGGATATCACGGTTGCTAAGTTCAGGGAAGGGGTGGAGGAAAAAAACTTTTTTAGAAGGCAACTCCACCCTCCCATGCTTGAGCAATGGAGTAATATCAAATCTATAGTGGGGACTTGGCCGATGACTGGCGAAGCCGACCAAGTGGTCTGGACCTTGGGGAAGAAAAGTAGGTTTACTACGAAATCTGTTTATGAATATTTGGAAAGAAATGTGGCGGGGGCAAACTACAAGTGGATATGGAAAGCAAAAATTCCCCTTAAAATTCAAATTTTCCTTTGGCAACTGTTTCAGGACTCTATCCTAACTAGAGATGTGATGAGTAGACGAAAGTGGCTGGGAAACCCTGCCTGCTCCTTCTGTGCGGAGAGAGAAACATCCCAGCATCTCTTCTTCACTTGCCCTGTGGCCAGAGTCCTCTGGAGGACTGTAGGCTGTGTACTGGGCACGGATCTGTGTCCAAGTAACATTTGGCAGTACTATTCATGGGCTTACATGTTTTTACCTGATGGGGAGAAATTTTATACCTTTGGTCTAGCAGGTTTCTGTTGGGCGATGTGGATTAATCGTAACCGTATTACCTTTGAGTCTAAACAGATGAGGTCGCCTTTTGAAGTGGTTTACTCTGCATGTGGTTTTCTTACCTACTGGGCAGGTTTGATGACAGGAGATGATCGAGAGATGATGGAGCGCGGAGCCAAGATACTGAGGACCAATGTGTCGAACATGATGCGGATCTGTGCAGCGCCGAGGGGAACCTCAAACTGAGAGCTGAATCGTTTGCTGCTGAAAGATAGTTCGTTTGCTCCTGCGTGAGTACTTAACTATATCTGGAAAAATAGTCCTTTTGCCCCTGCGTGGGCTCATGGTTTATGTCTGGAGTAACCCTCCTAAAACTTGTTGGAATTCTCCTGGTTAGAGTTAGTCGGCTGGTTTTAGGGTGTCGTTGGGTTTTCGCCCCATGGTGAGCTGCTCGATGACGAGTGCTCATTGTGGGTTTCCCAGCGATGCTTTGAGCTCGCTTCCCTTTCTAGGTCTCCTTTTGAACTCTTAAAACTATTTGTATTTCCGTTATGCTAAGTAATGGAAAGGGGTTATGCCTGGCTCAAAAAAAAGGACGAGCCTTCGCTGAAGAGAGTCACCACTTGGGCCGGCCCACGTGCGGATTTGGTTCGCTGTTATTTCCTTGTCTCTTGCGGGGTGTTTTTTTCGTTTTTCTTTTATGTATTTTTTGATTCCAGTTTTTTTTAGCCTTTTAGGCGATTTTCAGTTGTTTTGTTTCGTTTTTTCATTCTTTTGATTTGGTTCTTTGTTTTCCTTTCATCTTGTTTCTTTTACCTTCCTTTTTTTATTTTCTGTTTATGTTCTTCTTCTCTTTATTGCATATTGTATAAAAAGTTCACATCGTATTACAAAAGTCTCCATCGTATTAAGAAAATGTTCATTGTATATTATGAAATAGTTCACCTTACATTATAAAAATGTTCATCATGTATTATTAAATTGTTCAACATATATTAGAAAATGCTTATTGTGTATTTAAATTTTTTTCATCGTTTATTAATAAATTGTTCCACGTTTACTATAAAATGTTCATTTGTGTATTTGAATTTTGTTTAGTATTTTTTTACAGAAAAACTCACTCAATTTGAAAATTTGTTCAATCTATTTTATAAAAACGTTGAATGTCTTTTTAAGGACTTACCGTTGTCCTTTCTACTTTAAGCTTAGCACTGCGTTTATATCGTTCAAGGTCGTTAGCCGAGCTAGCCTCGTTAGAATCCAACATGAGGTCGGTGGTTCGATCCCACGCGGGCAATTCTATTTTATGGAATTTTCGCTTGCCTCGTGATAATTGCGCTGGCCCGTGTGCGCATTGATTCAGCGAAACTGCGACGATCGGACGCACACGGGCAGCGTATAGGAGCTCTGCCCATATCTTGGCCATTCTCCTCCGAAGTCAAGGAAAAAATATGCTATGGGTGAGAGCAACTAATCAAGGAGGAGCGCTGCTTCAGAAGCCTTCCAACGATTACTTGCGCATGAGCTAGACACGCTCTCAGCCATCGCCATGTATCATGCTCTGGGCGCTCCCTCTGGATTTTATTCTCACGTGTTTTCGGATTTTTAGATGGGTTTCTTCGGCTTTTCGGTTTTTCATCGGCCTTCTTAGCTTTTTGATGATTTTTTTATAAAAAAACTGTTTTTGCGCGAAAAAACAAGTTTATTTCCTCCTGTGAGAGGCCTGATTTTGCTTCTGCGAGAGGCACGGTCGTGCCTCTCGAGAACGAAAAAAATGTATTTACTTTTTTTCCTTTCGTGAGAGGCATGATTTTGCTTCCATGAAAGACATGGTTTTGCTTTCGCGAGAGGCATGGCTGTGCCTCTCGGAAAAAAAATTCTCACTCTTTTTTCCCTGCCGTGAGAGGCACGGTTTTGCTTCCAGGCATGGTTTTGCTTCCACCAGACGCATGGCAGTGCCTCAAGGAAACAAAAAAATATTTTCTCATTCTTTTTTCAGTGGGAGGCATAGTTTAGCTTCGATGAGAGGAACAGCCGTGCGTATCAGAAATTACAGAAAGGGAAAAAACGTGCTCCCGATTCGGTTTTGTTTGATAGAAAAGAGTTCGTCAAAACCTACCAATATGGGATCTAGTTTTGAAGATCTTGACACGTATAAACCAATGATAAAAACGATTCAAGATTTAGACGCACGGTTTATGAGATAAAACGTTTTGAATAAAGGAATCTATGAAAAAAAAGGGAAAACTCCCAGATTGCGAGAAGTGAAGCACATGCAGTGTGTCACTTGTCACAACCTGAAAATGTGGGAGTGATCTTTGAAAGGAGTATTTCGGCTATGGGTTCCTTTTTCTTCTCCATCGGCAAAACAAACTGTACAGAATGGTGTAAATTTTGTTTAGGGCAAAAGCTAAGCTTTATTGATCAAAATCCACATGGAGTGGTATACAATTCGGATTGTAAGAGTTGGCCAACCAAATGTGGCGCCCCGCACCGAGAGACAGTGCATGCTTAGCTAACCTATGAGCGTCACCGTTTGAAGAACGGCTTTCAAAAACGAAATTACAATTAAAATCTGAAGAGCAAAGTAAAATTTCTGTAATCACCGAACCATAAGAACCCTGGTTACGAAGCTTGATATCATCAACAACCTGCTTGCAGTCGGACGCGATTATTAGGTTCCCCAAGAGAAAATCATCCGCCAAAGCCAATCCTTCTGTGCAAGCAATCGCCTCCAATGTGGGTGGGTCAGTGATCCCTGGCAAGACCAACGCCGAACTGCCCAGATAATTGCCTGTCTGGTCACGGCATACTGCCGCCGCCGTCCCACGTCGATTTCGGTAGACCGCTCCGTCCACATGGATTTTCACGAATCCCTCCGGAGGTGCTTTTGGCCTTACATGTACCACTGGAATTGTTCGAGGGGTTCCCTGTAAATTGCGTTGTGGTTTTGCCTGAACCAATTCTAGCTCTTGGATGAAACTGCTGACGAACAAGAAGATAGCATGCGGGCTTTGGGTGATTCCTTCGTGTATATATTTTCGCCGAGCCGTCCAGATTGCCCACAAAGTCACCGCCACCCGAACGAAGCTGCTATGACTCAAGGATGCCATGAGAGTAAAGAGCCACTGTTTTGCATTTGGTTCCATCGTAGAGATCATCCGATCCACCGTTTCGCCGTCCTCCAAGGCCCATACACACCGCGCTACTGAACACTCAAGGAGGGAGTGTCTCCACGAGTCGTGCGAGCCACAGAAACTACAGGAGCTAGTAGTAGACATATTGCGGTGAGCTCGAACATCCTCAGTAGGGAGGGATTGTCTTGCTAATCTCCATAGGAACATCCTGATTTTTGCAGGTACCTACACATTCCAAAGCTGCTTCCATGACTTCTCCTCATTACATGCCGTCGAGGGTCCAGCCGCTCCTTCAAGCCAAGCGCCCCTTCTGTTCCGTATGGCCACCATCATTCTATACGCTGACCGGACTGTGAACTTACCATTCATTTCAAAGTGCCAAGCCCAGTAATCATCAAAGTTGCGGGTGCATATAGGAATCGCTAGGATAGCTTCAATATCCATAGGCATAAAGGTTTGTTCAACTTTTTGCTTATCCCATGAAGCCGTGCTTAAGTTGAAATAATCTGAAGCTAACCTGGGTGGATTAACAATCTTGCTTCCATAAGAGCGCATCATTTCATCTCGGAGTATCCAGTTGTCCAGCCATACATCGGTATCGTTACCATTACCGATACGTTTTATCAGTCCAAGTTTCAAAACATCAACACCTTCCTTAAGCGCTCTCCATACTTGACTTGGCCGAGAGCCCAGCTCGGCTTGAAGTATTGTTGAATTTGGGAAGTACACACTTTTTAGAATCCGAGCACTCAACGAGTGTGGCTGTTGCAAGATCCTCCAGCCCTGTTTAGCTAACATTGCGAGATTAAAAAGTTCAAAGTCCTTGAAACCTAATCCACCCATAGCCTTGGGTTGTGTCATCGCCTCCCAAGAAACCCAGCTAGGCTTCCGGTGCCCCTCTTTGCTACCCCACCAGAACTTCCTTATCAGCATGTTGAGATGTTCACATAATCCCCGAGGAAGTTTAAAGCAAGACATTGAGAAAACAGGAATAGCTTGCGCCACTGATTTTACCAATACTTCCTTGCCTGCTATGGATAGAGTCTTCTCAACCCAACTTTGTATGTTACTCCATAATCTGTCCTTCAAGAACTTAAAAGCACCGTTCTTTGAAGATCCCACATCTGAAGGCACACCCAAATATTTCTCATTTAGAGATTCATTAGGGACTTGGAGTGTTTGCTTGATCTCATCCCAGACACTTTCCGGAACACCCTTACAGAATGGTGTAAATCAACCAGGCCCATCAGCTCGTGGGCCATGCACTCTTGTTCGGCTTCCAATTGACAGACCAAAGTGGGCCTTCCAAATGCAGCCCATGACGCCGAGCTGCTGTCGCCTCATGCGACGGCGACCGGGGAGTTTGGAAGGACACCGGAAGCGACGGCGACGGCGACCGTAACCACGCAAGTAGGTACGCGCCGGGCGGACCTGGAAGAACAACGGACCGGACTAGCACTGTACGAGGAGAAGAGTAGACTGTTGACCATCACGAGCGCAAGTATACATCATGTGTTGCGGACCTGCGACGATGCATACAACTCACGACCGTCGTTGGCCTATAGCCTACATATGTACGTACGCCTCACGGGTCACGGCCTCGTTGTGGTGTGTGAACACCGGCGACCGTTTGGTCGGTTTATTTCTACGTTGATGTAGATTGATGGAAAGGTTTGCGTTCCCCGGCTAACTAGCTTCACGTGATCCATGGGCATTCTGCATGCTCGCCACTCAGTTGAATATCCGGTCGCGTAGTTAAAGGCATCTCCAAGGGTGTGTCACACACAAAAAAATATATTCTCCCACGTATGTCTGCGGACATGTTCGAATATGTCCGTGGAAAGCAGAGGGTGAGCTTCATTTCTCCTCTCGGCAATCCCCATTTCTCCTTCCTTCATGCAATGCGCATATGCATAGGACGTAGATCACACACAAAGACATAGTTCAAATTACATATGTAGTAGGACATAGTTCATGCAACATATGACATAATTCATATAACAACATACATAAAGAGGAAATACCCCCTTCGCTCTATATTAACAATTAATATGGATCAAAGAAAGTATATGTTTTTATACGTGGGCTATACTATAAGGCATGAACAACTAAAAATAGTCTCTTAAGCTTGTGGTCCGACCACCACACGTACAAAATATTTCCATGGTATTAGCACATATCCAGCAAGGCTCGAAAGGGACAAAAAGTTAGACATATCACAGTAACATCTTTCATCGACATCACTTCAGCATACGTAACACCCCGGTGTAATGATGCTACAGTAACCTCTGGGTTAAGTTAATCATTTTGCTAAACAAGTGTTTGATCATCTTTGTCTCCTCACTCTTTCAAATTCCAGTTGAATTCATTTTTAAATTATGAGTGAAATTCAAAATGCTCAAACATGAAAATTAAAATGTCCATCATGTGCCAAATATTCCACAACTAATATTGGTGGTGGACCAACATTTTTGCAAATGGTTTGAGTGGCCTACACTACTTAAGACAGTGACCTAAGCAATAAATTAAATGCCCTTTTTAATTTATAAAATTGGCAACTATTCCAAAAGCCTCCCAACCTTTTGGTGGCAGTGCACTTTAATTCTAGGAATTTGTTTTGTCCAGTGGCATAATTTTGCAAAGTCATTTTTAGCAAAAAGGAAAATGCAAAAGCTGCTGAAAAAAAAGAAAAGGGAGAGAGAGAGAAGGCCCCTCACTCCCCCTGAGCCTCGGCCCCCCCTCCACCCGAGCCAGCCCACCTACCCCCGACGGCCCAACTCCCTGCACCGGTTGCCTCCCCCTCCTTCCTGTTTCTCGGACTCGGCTGCTACAGGGCGCTCTCGCCCACGGTCGGCGCCGCATCACCTCGTCGACGACGCGGGAGAGGACAAGGCCGCCCCGACGCCTCGGCCTCCACCCATCTCTCCCACTTGCTCCCTCTCTCTCTCTGCCTCTCCGTCTCTCCACCAGTTCCCCGCTCGCTTCCTCTCCCCCGTTTCCCCATCCACGCCCGAGCGCGGTCGCCGCCGTCCTCCGTCGTTGTCGCGGCCACCCACGGCCCCGCGCCCGCTGACCCTGTCGGTGAGCTCCGCGGGGGTCGACTCCTTCGACCGGTGGCCTCAGCTGGAGCTCGGAGGCGCAGCAGCGCCGTTTCCCCCTTCGTCTGCATATTCGGCCACCGCAAATCGCCGCCGTCGATTCGTCGTCTCCACTGCGCTACAAAGCTTCCACGGGCCACCTTGAGCCGCTCGGTGAGCTCCGTCACCTCTTCCCTTTCCTCCTTTAGCTTGTTGCGCCCGTAGCTCGTCGCTTCTGCTATGGCCGAACACAGCGCCGCCGTCGAGCTCCTCGTCGTGGCCACGCTCGCCGATGAGCTCGTCCGAGCTCGCAGTCGTGCTCAGCACGCGCGTAGGGCCCCGTAGCGCTAGCTAGCTCGCTCTCCCGTGCCATGCAGCGTCGTATCCGACGACGCCCGAACTCCGGCGTCCGCTCCGTCGCTCGCCGCCGCCATTTCCGGCAAAGTCCGGCCATACCACCACCACCACTCGACGCGGCATCGAGTGGCCGTTCGAATGGACCAAGCCGCACGACGAACGACACCGTGTAGCGAAATCCCGACGAGGCCCGGGTGCCCCCCGCCGCGTTCTGACGTCGCCGGCGGCGAAACGCCGGCCGCCACCTACGTGGTTGGCCCGGGGCCACCCCAGTGCCACTACTAGTGGGCCCCATGGGCCCTAGTTGACTGGGCAGACCCGTGTCCCTGACAAGCGGGCCCCACCGCATAATTAAGATAATTAAAACATTTTATAATTAAAACTAATTAGTTAAACTAATCACTCACTGACATGTGGGGCCCAGCTGCTAATTAACCATGTTTAATTAAAATAACCCACTTTTAGCCCTGTGTCTATGACATGTAGGGACCCACTAGTCAGTTTGACCAGTCAGCGGGTCTGTTGACCTGCTGATGTCATGCTGACACTTTGCTGACGTCATAATTCATTTTCTGTTAATATAAATAATTCCAGAATATTGCTTTAATCTTTGAAAAAACATAGAAAATAATCCGTAACTCCGATGAAAATATTTTCTACATGAAAGTTGCTCAGAAAAATACAACGAATTTGAATACGCGGTCAGTTCATCTATCACATACCCCTAGCATGCTGAACATGGAACTTTCCCCCTCTTTTCCTCTGTCCGGAATCCAACTAACGTTGGGAATTCATCCTCGGATGTTTATCCCCTCTCTCTGCAACGTGTAGTACTACGTTAGGGCAACCCTAGCTCTGCCTATCGTCATGTTATGCCTTGTGATGCATTGTTTGCTCTGTAATTACTGTTTCTTCCCCCTCTTCTCTCCGGTAGACCCCGAGACCGATGTCGCCCCTGTGATCGACTACGTAGACGACGACCCCTCCTTGCCAGAGCAAACAGGCAAGCAAACCCCCCTTGAGCATTCCGATATCGCCTATTTCTTTCCCTCTCATGCTTGCATTAGAACTGCTACTGCTTTCTGTATGATCCCACTCTGATGCATAGCCTATTGTTGTTACCTGCTTTCATACCTTACATGCTTATCCTAAACTTCTTAGTATAGGTTGGTTAGTGATCCATCAGTGACCCCCACCTTGTCCTTGTTTCCCTGCTTCATCATCAAAGACCCGATCAACGGGATCGATGTCCAGGCCCCGACGCCGCACATCACCCCCTTGTCATGGAATTGTCACGGCAGATGTCCTTAGTGTCAGGACTTAGTCGCGAGGCCAACGCATCTATGTGGTAGCTTGAGAGGGGTTGAGCGGAATCAAGAGACGCAACACAAGACAGGGATTTAGACAGCTTCGGGCCCCGGGAAACATCATCCGGTAACAACCCTACATGCTATTTGAGGCTAGGTCTCATTATCATCACGAGGGAGTCGCCGTAAACCGGCATCCTCTTTGTGTCTAGCCCTAAGATTGTTTCTTGCTTGTAGCCCGTCCTCTTTTGGGAGCCCTGCCCCTCCTTATATATGTTGAAGGGGCGGGTTACATGTGGAGTCCTATTAGGATTAGGACTAGTCTATCTCTAATATAAACCGGATACAAGTCCTGGTCTTAACTCCTTGTAAGGTAAATATTCTGAAGGAAATATGCCCTAGAGGCAATAATAAAGTTATTATTTATTTCCTTATATCATGATAAAAGTTTATTATTCATGCTAGAATTGTATTAACCGGAAACATAATACATGTGTGAATACATAGACAAACAGAGTGTCACTAGTATGCCTCTACTTGACTAGCTCGTTAATCAAAGATGGTTATGTTTCCTAACCATGGACAAAGAGTTGTTATTTGATTAACGGGATCACATCATTAGTTGAATGATCTGATTGACATGACCCGTTCCATTAGCTTAGCACCCAATCGTTTAGTATGTTGCTATTGCTTTCTTCATGACTTATACATGTTCCTATGACTATGAGATTATGCAACTCCCGTTTGCCAGAGGAACACTTTGTGTGCTACCAAACGTCACAGTGTAACTGGGTGATTATAAAGGAGCTCTACAGGTGTCTCCAAAGGTACATGTTGGGTTGGCGTATTTTGAGATTAGGATTTGTCACTTTGATTGTCGGAGAGGTATCTCTGGGCCCTCTCGGTAATGCACATCACTTAAGCCTTGCAAGCATTGCAACTAATGAGTTAGTTGCGGGATGATGTATTACAGAACGAGTAAAGATACTTGCTGGTAACGAGATTGAACTAGGTATGGGATACCGACGATCGAATCTCGGGCAAGTAACATACCGATGACAAAAGGAACAACGTATGTTGTTATGCAGTTTGACCGATAAAAGATCTTCGTAGAATATGTAGGAGCCAATATGAGCATCCAGGTTCCGCTATTGGTTATTGACCGGAGACGTGTCTCGGTCATGTCTACATTGTTCTCGAACCCGTAGGGTCCGCACGCTTAAGGTTACGATGACAGTTATATTATGAGTTTATGCATTTTGATGTACCGAAGGTTGTTCGGAGTCCCGGATATGATCACGGACATGACGAGGAGTCTCGAAATGGTCGAGACATAAAGATTGATATATTGGAAGCCTATGTTTGGATATCGGAAGTGTTCCAGGTGAAATCGGGATTTTACCGGAATACCGGGAGGTTACCGGAACCCCCCCGGAGGTATATGGGCCTTAGTGGGCCTTAGTGGAAGAAGAGAAGAGGCAGCCAGGGCTGGGCCGCGCGCCCCTCCACCCCTAGTCCGAATAGGACAAGGAGAGAGAGGGCCGGCGCCCCCTCCTTCTCTCTCTCTCTTTTCCCACCCCACGAATCCTATTCCAACTAGGAAAGGGGGGGAGTCCTACTCCCTCTGGGAGTAGGACTCCTCCTGGCGTGCCTCTCCTGGCCGGCCGGCCCCCTCACTTGAACCTTTATATACGGAGGTAGGGGCACCCCCTAGAGATAAGTTGATCCACGTGATCATATTCTTAGCCGTGTGCGGTGCCCCCTTCCACCATAGTCCTCGATAATATTGTAGCGGTGCTTAGGCGAAGCCCTGCGACAGTAGTATATCAAGATCGTCACCACGCCGTCGTGCTGACGGAACTCTTCCCCGACAC
Source organism: Triticum aestivum (assembly GCF_018294505.1). Classification (NCBI taxonomy): domain Eukaryota; kingdom Viridiplantae; phylum Streptophyta; class Magnoliopsida; order Poales; family Poaceae; genus Triticum; species Triticum aestivum. The sequence continues at coordinate 665,372,499 of NC_057806.1, forward strand.
TTTGCTGGATCGGAGTCCGGGGATCGTCATCGAGCTGAATGTGTGCTAGAACTCGGAGGTGCCGTAGTTTCGGTGCTTGATCGTTCGGGTCGTGAAGACGTACGACTACATCAACCAAGTTAACGCTTCCATTGTCGATCTACAAGGGTACGTAGATCACACTCTCCCCCTCTCGTTGCTATGCATCACCATGATCCTGCGTGTGTGTAGGATTTTTTTTGAAATTACTACGAAACCCAACATATTCGTCATGCCTTTCTCCTTAAACCAGCCCACCATAGTATGAACCGACCTTCATGAACCGCCCGTTGGGCCACCGGTCTTGTCGCTCCTCTGAACCGCCTGCCAGATTACCAATGAATCATAAACCGCCAGGTCCAAACGGGTCACCAGTGAATCGTCAAGTTTCAGCCGGGTCTCAAGTAAACCGCCAAGTCCGGCCGGGTTAAAGTTCCGGCCGGTTTACGCCGCGGGGTATATCCCCGACATTAGCCCCCAAGTTTAGCTTGGATTTATCCATGGTAAACTTATGCTGCAAAATACACACAAGAACCAACTTGACAGGTTGTGCCCCGGATTAAGAATTCTTGTAGACCGGCACCTGATCATCCTTAAATCCTTGTCATTTTCTCCTTCTAGAAAATTCGGATCAATAACCAGCCTCATACTCAAATTGCTGACGTTGGTTTCTCATAGGAAAATATTGTGAAGAATAATCCACTTGAGTCGGCTTCCAAAGCGCCGGTTTAAGAAATATAGGTCTTGAAATACTCATCTGATATTCAGCCGGTTTGAAGATCTAAAACTTGCCGGTTTAATATTACCAAAATTGTCGGGTTATAAAAACTGATAATTTCGGGTCATGATTGTTTCCAACGCCGGTTCATGATTGTTGCCAACACTGGTTCATGATTGTTGCAGACACCAGGTCAATCTGGTTAGCTCAAAACTGAAATTTAGAAGATATTTCCCCCTTATATCCATATTACTTGTAGCCCCCAAGTTTTGAACAGAACAAAGTGATGATTTGAGACTTGCTTCCATATAATTACTGCCACTTTGAAGAAATCCATGTTGCTCATCTCAGTCACTAGTGAAAACTGAAGACTCCATATATGTAGCCCCCAAGTGTCGGGTTGTCATGCTTGCAGCAACCTGGGACTTGCAATTGCTTATAAAAACTTCAATCAGTGTAGCCCCCAAGGGCCGGCTTAGTAAGATAATAATGAACCGGGACTTGATATATACTTCAATGAAAATAACATCTGATAATGTAGCTTCCATTGTAGGGCTTGAACCCACGTCCACAAGGTTAAGAGCTTTGTGTTTTACCAACTGAGCAATGGATCCTTCAATATTATGGACGAAAACTTGTGTACCTTGAATTGTTGACAGGAGCAATTGGTAGCCCCCAAGGGCCGGCTCATTATAATATGATGAGTCGGGTCTTCAATAAGACTAGTAAAAATGACTTTGCATTAGCCCCCAAGTGTCATGGTGCATGCTTGCAGCGACATGAGACTTGCATGTAATCTCAATTTGAATAATGTAGCCCCCAAGTGCCGGGTTGTAAGCCTGCAGCGACTCGGGACTATTCCTTCCATTATAGAATAAATCATATCCTTTGATAAAATAATAGCCATTGCGCTAAAGCGACTTTGAAAATTCAATAATACCGGTTATTAATAACCATAAAAATCCAGCCATGTTGGCTATTAAAGATAATATAATCTGGTATGAAAACCTTATTCATTCAATATCATAATGAAAATTCAGCCAAGTTTGGCTATTTGAATAATATAACCCAATGATTTATAAGCGCATAATTCCAATGGCGCAATCCAAATATATATACTGGCGACTTATAGTCCAAAGCCAGGCCGGTTTAACAAACTTGTTTCTGCATACAACAAGTTTAAAGTGTCCTGGCGGTTTACCGCCGGACGGGTCATAAGGCCCAACATATACCCCGGGTTTATACCCAAGGCTGCACTTAAGAATAATCAAATATGAAATATATCATACCTGTGACATTGAATCACATTGTTGGTTTTACCAACTTTTTTGTAGTAAAGGTGATAACCCCAATCTTGAGTACTGATAACTCCTTCCATATTGTGCCGGTTTAAGATAAAACCATACCGGGTTGTGATAAACACCGGTTTAACCACATATAATACTGGCGACTCGTAGTGAAACCAGACCGGGTTGATAGTCTCCGAATTATAACTTGATCATGTACTGACAACTTGTAGTTGATAGCCTAACCGGGTTGATAAACGCCGGTTTTAAAGCATCACAAATCTTATCAAAAGAAAGCAAAACTTAGCAAAAAGAAATAAAACCGTTGTAGTTGAGGCTTTTCACGGGCTGCCAGGCCCCAAATTCGAGGCTTTTCATGGGCTGCCAGGCCACTGAGTTAAACCATTTTTGCAAAGCCTTTTAAGATGGTCATCAATCCTTAACCAATCATCGTTTTAACTTGACAAGTTCAGGGTCTTCATTTTAGAGTAACTTGTCAAAGTTCGAAGGGTCATACCAGATTTACCTGGGCGGAGTGACTTACTTAAATAGGCAGGTTAACCCGGGGTTTTAGGTGTATACACCAGGCTTCCAAGCCATGGCTTGATAGCCCATTACAAGTGTAGATTCTAAGTTCATTTCGATAGCAAAGAATCCCCAAGTAACGTTTTGAGCTGTGCTCATTGGGTGCCTATGTTTGAGTTGTTGTTTTACAACACTCTCTTTGGCCCCAGATTGATTTGGCTTTGAACCGATCAAAAGGTGTGACTATGGTTAGGATACAACCAAGCCCCCAAGTGATCAATAATATGATAAGCCAATAAGGCAGGATACCCATGTTTGAACCGCGCATCATGGCAGCAGGTCCTCTTTGGCAATTTTTAACTTTTTGCAAGAGATAAATTCTTCTTGAACCGGGATCTTGAACCGGATATTGAGAGCTTCAAAACTTTGTGGGAGACATCTTTCCCTTGAACCGGATTTTAAACCGGAATCTTCATTTTCAGCTGGAAATTTTCTGACGGCCTTTAAATTTGCACCAATATGGCGATTTAGGGTCCTGCATTAAACAACTTTGCAAACCGGAGTAATTGCTCTTTTAAAGAAGGCAATATAAAATATATTGGATGGGTTTCACCTGATATATCATGCCAGGGGTTATCCACCGTGGAGTTGATGATCACCGTCGTGAAGCTGAAATCAATCATGGCCGAGTCAGCCGCGGCAGACGGCCACGGCGTTTGTAAACCGGCGCGGTCGCGAGTGACGGCCACGGCGTTGTAAACCGGTGCGGGAGTCCGTTGAGTAACAACAACCAGCTGTACTGAAATGATGTCGGCATGCCTCCATCTCTGTGGCATAATACCACTTCGTAGTGGATTTTGTCCTGCGTAAAATACTACAAGACAGAGTAACTGTTTCGCAGACAGATACTGTATACAGATGAAACAGATAAGATGGGTATCACCTGATGTTTTTGCTGGATGACCGGCTTATGGAGAGAGCCACGGGTCGTGACCCGGCGGTGCAGAACCGCGCGAGGCGGCGTAGGAGAGGCAGCGCTACCAAATCGCGGGGCGCGACCAGGGCGGCTCGGAGATGAAGACGATGACGACGACTAGCAGCACTGTGTGGAGGCAAAGTGACCCGGAACCGAGGTGGCTTGAAGGAATAGCAGCCACAGAGGCGCTTCGAAGCTGCAGCAACGACCCAGAAACAGAGGCCAAGCGGGGGTCAAACCGGCCGTCGATCCACGGCAGTAGCCCGGAGGCAGGGCTAGGCCAACTGTCGTGGATTTTTCATCTGGTTCAAAGTAGCAGCGCAATGGTGGTTCAGCGCGCGACAGCTAAGTGACGAGCATGCGGCCCAACGGTGGAGGTGAAGGTGAAGCCGGTTTGAGCGAGGCCGGGGTGGTTTGGCCGCGTATACAGCGACTCGAGGTGGCTCGGAGGAGCAAGGCGTCTCAGGGCAACAAAGGCGAGTCCGGGGCGGCCCGGCACCGGTCCGGCGGCGGCTTGGAAGTGGGAGATGAGCAGCGGCGGTTCTCGGACGCGGTAGCGGACGCACTCAGGGCGGCTCACGGGCGTGATGGTGGTGACTTGACGAAACTGGCCGGCTCAGTGATGGCGAGTCACAGGCGTAGGAACAGCAGCTCAGGTAGAGGCAGCGAAGCCGAGTCAAAGCTCACGGTAACAAGCCGCCTCGAAGATCCGTAGGCCCGTGGGTGAGCGGATTTGAGCGCACAGAGGAGTAGTGCGGGAGTGACACCGTCGACCGGCGCGGGCCTAGAGCAGGGCGGCCCGTGGCCGGACACAACCGGAAGCAACCCGGCAGGGTCTCGCAGGGACAGCTGAGGCAGCTCAGCGGCAATAGGGGCCGAGTTGAAACTACGGAAAAACAAATCGCTCTTCGGTAGCTCGGTGAGATGACAAACGGCGGCTACTTGACATAGAAAACGAGACAGAGACTTGAGGCCTTACGGTCTGAAGCGGGTGGTAAGGCGAGGCTGTGAAGATCAAATCCCATCATCTGACTTTACTAGTCCAGCACCATGATGGATTGTCTTGGTTGCCTCCCCATGCAGCAGCTTTTGGTAAGTAAACAATTTGGAGTTGTAGAACAACCTGACCAATGCGTGGCAAAGTACTAATTGAAGCAGTTTGATTGTCACTGTTGCCTCGTACGAACAGAGGCGTCTTCAGGCTTCTCGTGAAGACACCGCAGCAGGACTGGCCCCTGTACACGTGCCTAGCTTGGCCTGCTGGAGAAATATAAAGGACTACGGCGACTTGACAATAGCGCAGGATTGCTTCGAGTCGGCCTTGGTATATCCGTCCCGCAATGCGAGAAAGAAAAACTACAGTGGAAAGCTTCATCTTGGTCTCGGCGACACGTAATAATAGCACATAAAACTGATCTTTATTCAGATTCAACGAAACGGTCGTCTCAATAAGCCGAAGAATATCCAAACCCTAGATCCCATCGAACTTAAAACTTGTTCACGTCATCGTGACTGCTACTGAAGTTTAACCTTTCAATCTTGATTGATGAACTCATAGTCAATGTACTTTCGAGCCGGTTCTTCCTGATCCGGCAGATCGTTAATTTCTCGATCCTTTGAAGAGATCCCTTCAAGAACTCATCACCACCGTGCGCAGGCCCCACAGTGGGCGCCAACTGTCGTGGAATTGTCACGGCAGATGTCCTTAGTGTCAGGACTTAGTCACGAGGCCAACGCATCTATGTGATAGCTTGAGAGGGGTTGAGCGGAATCGAGAGACGCAACACAAGACAGGGATTTAGACAGCTTCGGGCCCCGGGAAACATCATCCGGTAACAACCCTACATGTTGTTTGAGGCTAGGTCTCATTATCATCACGAGGGAGTCGCCGTAAACCGGCATCCTCTTTGTGTCTAGCCCTAAGATTGTTTCTTGCTTGTAGCCCGTCCTCTTTTGGGAGCCCTGCCCCTCCTTATATATGTTGAAGGGGCGGGTTACATGTGGAGTCCTATTAGGATTAGGACTAGTCTATCTCTAATATAACCGGATACAAGTCCTGGTCTTAACTCCTTGTAACGTAAATATTCGTCATGCCTTTCTCCTTAAACCGGCCCACCATAGTATGAACCGGCCTTCATGAACCGCCCGTTGGGCCACCGGGTCTTGTCGCTCCTCTGACCCGCCTGCCGGATTACCAATGAATCATAAACCGCCAGGTCCAAACGGGTCACCAGTGAATCATCAAGTTTTCAGCCGGGTCTCAAGTAAACCGCCAAGTCCGGCCGGTTAAAGTTCCGGTCGGTTTAAGCCGCGGGGTATATCCCCGACACCCCTAGTTGTACGACTCTGCGGAGTTATCATCGATTGCCGAGGGTGGAACCTCTTACATCACTCCTGATGAGATCTCTGTAGTGTAGCTATACGGTCGAGGTCATCGAGGGTGATTTCCTCCTTCACCACTTCCGTTACGGCTCTGTCGTGCACCCATCAAATGTGAACCTCGAGGGTGGATCCTCTTACGTTCACCTTGATGATAACATCGAGTGGGATTCACCGGGGGTGATTCCTCGGGTTTTCCCCTTGGTGTTAGACACATAGTTACTATGGTTACTATGACTTTGCACTGAGCCATGTTACTAAAGACGGGTCGACCCTGAGGGGTACCCGCGCGAGCTTAATAGCGAGTGATGTGGAGTCAGGTTGACCTGGAAGGTGCCCACGAGATACTTACGAGGCGTGGTCGGGCATTCTTAGCCCTTGCCGCAAGTACTCGAGACGGGGCGACGGGGTCACATCGATCGTGAGTCTCTGCTCGTTACCGCGTGCTCCTAATCCACTACGTTTTGGATATTTGATCCGAGGGGCCTCTGGCCTGATAGCACTAACCATCACATGGGCATAGTATGGGCGTTATGCGTCGTATACATCAGCCGAAGCTTAATAGACGTCAACGACTGAGCAGCGCGCCGGGTTGGACTGTGTAAGCTCCTGCCTTGTTGAAGGAGGTAGCTAGGTCTGCGCACCGGCCGCATACGCAACGTGCAGGAGTTCCCGGGGAGAAGGCCCATGAACCCTGGGGGCATACTATTGGAAATATGCCCTAGAGGCAATAATAAAAGCATTATTATTATATTTCCTTGTTCATGATAATTGTCTTTATTCATGCTATAATTGTGTTATCCGGAAATCGTAATACATGTGTGAATAATAGACACCAACATGTCCCTAGTAAGCCTCTAGTTGACTAGCTCGTTGATCAACTGATAGTCATGGTTTCCTGACTATGGACATTGGATGTCATTGATAACGGGATCACATCATTAGGAGAATGATGTGATGGACAAGACCCAATCCTAAACATAGCATAAAATCGTATAGTTCGTTTGCTAGAGTTTTCCAATGTCAAGTATCTTTTCCTTAGACCATGAGATCGTGTAACTCCCGGATACCGTAGGAGTGCTTTGGGTGTGCCAAATGTCACAACATAACTAGGTGACTATAAAGGTATACTACGGATATCTCCGAAAGTGTCTGTTGGATTGACACGGATCAAGACTGGGATTTGTCACTCCGTATGACGGAGAGGTATCACTGGGCCCACTCGGTAATGCATCATCATAATGAGCTCAAAGTGACCAAGTGTCTGGTCACGGGTGTTGGGGAACGTAGCAGAAATTCAAAATTTTCCTACGTGTCACCAAGATCTATCTATGGAGAAACTAGCAATGAGGGGAAGGAGAGTGCATCTACATACCCTTGTAGATCGCTAAGCGGAAGCGTTCAAGTGAACGGGGTTGATGAAGTCGTACTCGTCGTGATTCAAATCACCGATGATCAAGTGCCGAACGCACGGCACCTCCGCGTTCAACACACGTACAGCCCGGTGACGTATCCCACGCCTTGATCCAGCAAGGAGAGAGGGAGAGGTTGAGGAAGACTCCATCCAACAGCAGCACAACGGCGTGGTGGTGGTGGAGGAGCGTGGCAATCCAGCAGGGCTTCGCCAAGCACCATGGGAGAGGAGGAGTAGGAAGAGAGGTAGGGCTGTGCCAGAACTTTGTGTATAGCTCCCATGCGCCTCCCCACTATATATAGGGGTGGAGGGGCTGGTTTCTTGCCCTCCAAGTCCATTGGGGCGTTGGCCAAGGTGGGAGGAAAGAAATCTCATTATTTCCTTCCCCACCGATTGTTATCCCCCCTTTTTAGGGATCTTGATCTTATCCCTTCGGGATATGATCTTATTCCTTGTAAGGGGGGATCTTGGTGTGCCTTGACCAGGGGTGTGGGGCCTTGCCCCCACTACCCACGTCCATGTGGGTCCCCCCATGCAGGTGGGCCCCACTCCGGAACCTTCTAGAACCTTCCCGGTACAATACCGAAAAATCCCGAACATTTTCCGGTGGCCAAAATAGGACTTCCCATATATAAATCTTTATCTCCGGACCATTCCGGAACTCCTCGTGATGTCCGGGATCTCATCCGGGACTCCGAACAACATTCGGTAACCACATACAAACTTCCTTTATAACCCTAGCGTCATCGAACCTTAAGTGTGTAGACCCTACGGGTTCGGGAGACATGTAGACATGACCGAGACGTTCTCCGGTCAATAACCAACAGCGGGATCTGGATACCCATGATGGCTCCCACATGTTCCACGATGATCTCATCGGATGAACCACGATGTCAAGGACTTAATCAATCCCGTATTCAATTCCCTTTGTCTATCGGTATGTTACTTGCCCGAGATTCGATCGTCGGTATCCAATACCTTGTTCAATCTCGTTACCGGCAAGTCACTTTACTCGTTCCGTAACACATCATCCCGTGATCAACTCCTTGGTCACATTGCGCATATGATGATGTCCTACCGAGTGGGCCCAGAGATACCTCTCCGTTTACACGGAGTGACAAATCCCAGTCTCGATCCGCATAAAACAATAGATACTTTCGGAGATACCTGTAGTGCACCTTTATAGTCACCCAGTTACGTTGTGACGTTTGATACACCCAAAGCACTCCTACGGTATCCAGGAGTTACACGCTCTCATGGTCGAAGGAAGAGATACTTGACATTGGCAAAGCTCTAGCAAATGAACTACACGATCTTTTGTGCTAGTCTTAGGATTGGGTCTTGTCCATCACATCATTCTCCTAATGATGTGATCCCGTTATCAACGACATCCAATGTCCATAGCCAGGAAACCATGACTATCTGTTGATCACAACGAGCTAGTCAACTAGAGGCTCACTAGGGACATATTGTGGTCTATGTATTCACACGTGTATTACGATTTCCGGATAATACAGTTATAGCATGAATAAAAGACAATTATCATGAACAAGGAAATATAATAATAATACTTTTATTATTGCCTCTAGGGCATATTTCCAACAGTCTCCCACTTGCACTAGAGTCAATAATCTAGTTCACATCGCCATGTGATTAACACTCACAGGTCACATCGCCATGTGACTAATACCCAAGAGTTTACTAGAGTCAGTAGTCTAGTTCACATCACTATGTGATTAACACTCAATGAGTTTTATGTTTGATCATGTTGCTTGTGAGAGAGGTTTTAGTCAACGGGTCTGAACCTTTCAGATCCGTGTGTGCTTTACAAATCTCTATGTCATCTCCTAGATGCAGCTACCACGCTCTATTTGGAGCTATTCCAAACAACTGTTCTACTTGGAGCTATTCTAAATTATTGCTCCATTATATGTATCCGGTCTCTCTACTCAGAGCTATCCGGATAGGTGTCAAGCTTGCATCGTCGTAACCTTTACGACGAACTCTTTTACCACCTCCATAATCGAGAAAATTCCTTAGTCCACTAGTTACTAAGGATAACTTTGACCGCTGTCCTGTGAGCCATTCTTGGATCACTCTTGTACCCCTTGACTGACTCATGGCAAGGCACACTTCAGGTGCGGTACACAGCATAGCATACTGAAGAGCCTACGTCTTAAGCATAGGGGACGACCTTCGTCCTTTCTCTCTATTCTGCCGTGGTCGAGCTTTAAGTCTTAACTTCGTACCTTACAACTCAGGCAAGAACTCCTTCTTTGACTGGTCCATCTTGAACACCTTCAAGATCATGTCAAGGTATGTGCTCATTTGAAAGTATTATTAAGCATTTTGATCTATCCTTATAGATCTTGATGCTCAATGTTCAAGTAGCTTAATCCAGGCTTTCCATTGAAAAACACTTTCAAAATAACCCTATATGCTTTCCAGAAATTCTACGTCATTTCTGATCAACAATATGTCAACAACATATACTCATCAGAAATTCTATAGTGCTCCCACTCACTTCTTTGGAAATACAAGTTTCTCATAAACTTTGTACAAACCCAAAATTTTTGATCATCATCAAAGCATACATTCCAACTCCGAGATGCTCACTCCAGTCCTTAGAAGGATTGCTGGAGCTTTGCATACTTATTAGCATCTTTCGGGATTGACAAAACCTTCCGGTTGTATCACATACAACCTTTCCTCATTAAAATCGTCGAGGAAACAATGTTTTGACATCCTATCTGCAAGATTTCATAAATAATGCAGTAATCGCTAATATAATTCCAACAGACTCTTAGCATCGCTACGAGTGAGAAAATCTCATCGTAGTCAACTCCTTGAACTTGTCGGAAAACATCTTAACGACAAGTCGAGCTTTCTTAATGGTGACATTTACCATCATTGTCCGTCTTCCTTTTGAAATCCATCTGTACTCATTAGCCTTACGACCATCGAGCCGTTCTGCCAAAGTCTACACTTTGTTTTCATACATGGATCCTCTCTCGGATTTTATGGCCTCAAGCCATTTATCGGAATCCGGGCCCACCATCGCTTCTCCATAGCTCGTAGGTTCATTGTTGTCTAGCAACATGACCTTCAAGACAGGATTACGTACCACTCTGAAGTAGTACGCATCCTTGTCATCCTACGAGGTTTGGGAGTGACTTGATCCGAAGTTTCATGATCAATATCATAAGCTTCCACTTCAATTGGTGTAGGTGCCACAGGAACAACTCCCTGTGCCCTGTCACACACTAGTTGAAGAGACGGTTCAATAACCTCATCAAGTCTCCACCATCCTCCCACTCAATTCTTTCGAGAGAAACTTTTCCTCGAGAAAGGACCCGATTCTAGAAACAATCCATATTGCTTTCGGATCTGAATTAGGAGGTATACCCAACTGTTTTGGGTTTCCTATGAAGATGCATTTTATCCGCTTTGGGTTCGAGCTTATCAACCTGAAACTTTTTCATATAAGCGTCGCAGCCCCAAACTTTTAAGAAACGACAACTTAGGTTTCTCTAAACCATAATTCATACGGTGTCATCTCATCGGAATTACGTGGTGCCCTATTTAAAGTGAATGTGGTTGTCTCTAATGCCTAACCCATGAACGATAGTGGTAATTCGATAAGAGACATCATGGTACGCACCATATCCAATAGGGTGCAACTATGATGTTCGGACACACCATCACATTATGGTGTTCCAGGCGGTATTAATTGCGAAACAATTTCCACAATGTCTTAATTGTGTGCCAAAACTCGTAACTCAGATATTCATCTCTATGATCATATCATAGACATTTTATCCTCTTGTCACAATGATCTGCTACTTCACTCTGAAATTACTTGAACCATTCAATAATTCAGACTTGTGTTTCATCAAGTAAATATACTCAACATTTACTCGAATCATCTGTGAAGTAAGAACATAATGATATTCACTGCATGCCTCAGCACTCATTCGACTGCACACATCAAAATGTGTTACTTCCAACAAGTTGCTATCTTGTTCCATCTTACTGAAAATGAGGCTTTTCAGTCATCTTGCCCATGTGGTATGATTTGCATATCTCAAGTGATTCAAAATCAAGTGAGTCCGAACGATCCATTTGCATGGAGTTTCTTCATGCATATACACCAATAGACATGGTTCGCATGTCTCAAACTTTTCAAAAACGAGTGAGTCCAAAGATCCATCAACATGGAGCTTCTTCATGCGTTTTATACCATTATGACTTACATGGCAGTGCCACAAGTAAGTGGTACTATCATTACTATCTTATATCTTTTGGCATGAAAATGTGTATCACTACGACCGAGATTCAATAAACCATTCCTTTAGGTGCAAGACCATTGAAGGTATTATTCAAAAATAGAGTAACCATTATTCTCCTTAAATGAATAACCGTATTGCGATAGACATAATCCAATCATGTCTATGCTCAACGCAAACACCAATCTCGATGGTAGAGGGAGCGTGCGATGCTTGATCATATCAACCTTGGAAACACTTCCAACATATATCGTCAGCTCACCTTTAGCTAGTCTCCGTTTATTCCGTAGCTTTTATTTCGAGTTACTAACACTTAGCAACCGAACCGGTATCCAATACCCTGGTGCTACTAGGAGTACTAGTAAAGTACACATTAACATAATGTATATCCAATATACTTCTATCGACCTTGCCAGCCTTCTCATCTACCAAGTATCTAGGGTAATGCTGCTCCAGTGGTTGTTCCCCTTATTACAGAAGCACTTAGTCTCGGGTTTGGGTTCAACCTTGGGTTTCTTCACTAGAGCAGCAGCTGAATTGCCGTTTCATGAAGTATCCCTTTGTTCCCTTGCCCTTCTTGAAACTAGTGGTTTCACCAACCATCAACAATTGATGCTCCTTCTTGATTTCTACTTTCGCGGTGTCAAACATCATGAATATTTCAAGGATCATCATATCTATCCCTGATATGTTATAGTTAATCACGAAGCTCTAGCAGCTTGGTGGCAATGACTTTGGGGAAACATCACTATCTCATCTGGAGGATCAACTCCCACTCGATTCAAGTGATTGTTGTGCTCAGACAATCTGAGCACAAGCTCAACGATTGAGCTTTTCTCCCTTAGTTTGCAGGCTAAGAAAATCGTCGGAGGTCTTATACCTCTTGACGTGGGCACGAGCCTGAAATCCCAATTTCAGCCCTCGAAACATCTCATATGTTCCGCGACGTTTCGAAAACGTCTTTGGTGCCTCTACTTAAACCATTTAATTGAACTATCACGTAGTTATCAAAACGTGTATGTCCGATGTTCGCAACATCGACAAACGACGTTGGGGTTCAGCACACTGAGCGGTGCATTAAGGACATAAGCTTTCTACTGATCGCATAATCGCTACTATCAACTTTCAACTATATTTTCTCTAGGAACATATCTAAACAGTGGAACTAAAGCGCGAGCTTACGACATAATTTGCAAAAGGTCTTTTGACTATGTTCAGGATAATTAAGTTCATCTTATGAACTCCCACTTAGATAGACATCCCTCTGGTCATCTAAGTGATCACATGATCCGAGTCAACTAGGCCGTGTCCGATCATCACGTGAGACGGACTAGTCATCATCGGTGAACATCTTCATGTTGATCGTATCTACCATACGACTCATGCTCGACCTTTCGGTCTCCGTGTTCCGAGGCCATGTCTGCACATGCTAGGCTCGTCAAGTTAACCCTAAGTGTTTTCGCTGTGTAAAACTGTCTTACACCCGTTGTATGTGAACGTAAGAATCCATCACACCCGATCATCACGTGGTGCTTAGAAGCGACGAACTGTAGCAACGGTGCACAGTTAGGGGAGAACACTTCTTGAAATTTTGTAAGGGATCATCTTATTTACTACCGTCGTCCTAAGCAAACAAGATGCATAAACATGATAAACATCACATGCAATCAAATAGTGACATGATATGGCCAATATCATTTTGCTCCTTTTGATCTTCATCTTCGGGGCTCCATGATCATCATCGTCACCGGCATGACACCATGATCTCCATCATCATGATCTCCATCATCGTGTCTTCATGAAGTTGTCACGCCAACGACTACTTCTACTTCTATGACTAACGCGTTTAGCAATAAAGTAAAGTAGTTTACATGGCGTTCTTCAATGACACGCAGGTCATACAATAAATAAAGACAACTCCTATGGCTCCTGCCGGTTGTCATACTCATCGACATGCAAGTCGTGAATCCTATTACAAGAACATGATCAATCTCATACATCACATATCATTCATCACATTCTTCTTGGCCATATCACATCACATAGCATACCCTGCAAAAACAAGTTAGACGTCCTCTAATTGTTGTTGCATGTTTTACGTGGCTGCTATGGGTTTCTAGCAAGAACGTTTCTTACCTACGCAAGACCACAACGTGATATGCCAATTGCTATTTACCCTTCATAAGGACCCTTTTCATCGAATCCGTTCCGACTAAAGTGGGAGAGACTGGCACCCGCTAGCCACCTTATGCACCAAGTGCATGTCAATCGGTGGAACCTGTCTCACGTAAGAGTACGTGTAAGGTCGGTCCGGGCCGCTTCATCCCACAATACCGTCGAAACAAGATTGGACTAGTAACGGTAAGCATATTGAACAACATCAACGCCCACAACTACTTTGTGTTCTACTCGTGCAAAGAATCTACGCAATAGACCTAGCTCATGATGCCACTGTTGGGGAACGTAGCAGAAATTCAAAATTTTCCTACGTGTCACCAAGATCTATCTATGGAGAGACCAGCAACGAGTAGAAAGAGAGTGCATCTACATACCCTTGTAGATCGCTAAGCGGAAGCGTTCAAGTGAACGGGGTTGATGGAGTCGTACTCGTCGTGATTCAAATCACCGATGATCAAGTGCCGAACGCACGGCACCTCCGCGTTCAACACACGTACAGCCCGGTGACGTCTCCCACGCCTTGATCCAGCAAGGAGAGAGGGAGAGGTTGAGGAAGACTCCATCCAACAGCAGCACAACGGCGTGGTGGTGGTGGAGGAGCGTGGCAATCCTGCAGGGCTTCGCCAAGCACCATGGGAGAGGAGGAGTACTGGAGAGAGGTAGGGCTGCCCAGAACTTGTGTATAGCTCCCATGCGCCTCCCCACTATATATAGGGGTGGAGGGGCTGGTTTCTTGCCCTCCAAGTCCATTGGGGCGTTGGCCAAGGTGGGAGGAAAGAAATCTCATTATTTCCTTCCCCACCGATTGTTATCCCCCCTTTTTAGGGATCTTGATCTTATCCCTTCGGGATATGATCTTATTCCTTCTAAGGGGGGATCTTGGTGCGCCTTGACCAGGGGTGTGGGGCCTTGCCCCCACTACCCACGTCCATGTGGGTCCCCCCATGCAGGTGGGCCCCACTCCGGAACCTTCTAGAACCTTCCCGGTACAATACCGAAAAATCCCGAACATTTTCCGGTGGCCAAAATAGGACTTCCCATATATAAATCTTTACCTCCGGACCATTCCGGAACTCCTCGTGACGTCCGGGATCTCATCCGGGACTCCGAACAACATTCGGTAACCACATACAAACTTCCTTTATAACCCTAGCGTCATCGAACCTTAAGTGTGTAGACCCTACGGGTTCGGGAGACATGTAGACATGACCGAGACGTTCTCCGGTCAATAACCAACAGCGGGATCTGGATACCCATGATGGCTCCCACATGTTCCACGATGATCTCATCGGATGAACCACGATGTCAAGGACTTAATCAATCCCGTATTCAATTCCCTTTGTCTATCGGTATGTTACTTGCCCGAGATTCGATCGTCGGTATCCAATACCTTGTTCAATCTCGTTACCGGCAAGTCACTTTACTCGTTCCGTAACACATCATCCCGTGATCAACTCCTTGGTCACATTGCGCATATGATGATGTCCTACCGAGTGGGCCCAGAGATACCTCTCCGTTTACACGGAGTGACAAATCCCAGTCTCGATCCGCATAAAACAATAGATACTTTCGGAGATACCTGTAGTGCACCTTTATAGTCACCCAGTTACGTTGTGACGTTGGATACACCCAAAGCACTCCTACGGTATCCAGGAGTTACACGCTCTCATGGTCGAAGGAAGAGATACTTGACATTGGCAAAGCTCTAGCAAATGAACTACACGATCTTTTGTGCTAGTCTTAGGATTGGGTCTTGTCCATCACATCATTCTCCTAATGATGTGATCCCGTTATCAACGACATCCAATGTCCATAGCCAGGAAACCATGACTATCTGTTGATCACAACGAGCTAGTCAACTAGAGGCTCACTAGGGACATATTGTGGTCTATGTATTCACACGTGTATTACGATTTCCGGATAATACAGTTATAGCATGAATAAAAGACAATTATCATGAACAAGGAAATATAATAATAATACTTTTATTATTGCCTCTAGGGCATATTTCCAACAACGGGATCATGCATTACGGTACGAGTAAAGTGACTTGCCGATAACGAGGTTGAACGAGGTATTGGGATACCGACGATCGAATCTCGGGCAAGTAGCATACCGATTGACAAAGGGAATTGTATACGGGATTGATTGAATCCTCGACATCGTGGTTCATCCGATGAGATCATCGAGGAGCATGTGGGAGTCAACATGGGTATCCAGATCCCGCTGTGTGTTATTGGCCGGAGAGTCGTCTCGGTCATGTCTACATGTCTCCCGAACCCGTAGGGTCTACACACTTAAGGTTCAGTGACGCTAGGGTTGTAGGGATATGTATATGCAGTAACCTGAATGTTGTTAGGAGTCCCGGATGAGATCCCGGACGTCACGAGGAGTTCCGGAATGGTCCGGAGGTAAAGAATTATATATAGGAAGTACTATTTCGGGCATCGGGACAAGTTTCGGGGTCACCGGTATTGTACCGGGACCACCGGAAGGGTCCCGGGGGTCCACCGGGTGGGGCCACCTGCCCCGGGGGGCCACATGGGCTGTAGGGGGTGCGCCTTGGCCTATATGGGCCAAGGGCACCAGCCCCAAGAGGCCCATGTGCCTAGGGTTCAAGAAGGGAAGAGTCCCAAAGGGGGAAGGCACCTCCTAGGTGCCTTGGGGAGGAGGGATTCCTCCCCTTGGCCGCACCCCCCTAGGAGATTGGATCTCCTAGGGCCGGCGCCCCCCCCTTGGCCCTCCTATATATAGTGGGGAGATGGAGGACTTCTTACCCTTGCCTTTGGTGCCTCCCTCTCCCTCTCCAACACATCCTCCTCCTCCATAGTGCTTAGCGAAGCCCTGCCGCAGTACTGCAGCTCCATCACCACCATGCCGTCATGCTGCTGCTGGAGCCATCTTCCTCAACCTCTCCTGCCCCCTTGCTGGATCAAGAAGAAGGAGACGTTACGCTGACCGTACGTGTGTTGAACGCGGAGGTGCCGTCCGTTCGGCACTAGGATCTCCGGTGATTTCGATCACGTCGAGTACGACTTCCTCATCCCCGTTCTTTGAACGCTTCCGCGCGTGATCTACAAAGGTATGTAGATGCAATCCAATTACTCGTTGCTAGATGAACTTATAGATGGATCTTGGTGAAACCGTAGGAAAATTTTTGTTTTCTGCAACGTTGCCCAACAGTGGCATCATGAGCTAGGTCTATGCGTAGTTCTCTTGCACGAGTAGAACACAATTTGTTGTGGGCGTTGATGTTGTCAACTTTCTTGCCGCTACTAGTCTTATCTTGCTTCAACGGTATTGTGGGATGAAGCGGCCCGGACCAACCTTACACGTACGCTTACGTGAGACCGGTTCCACCGACTGACATGCACTAGTTGCATAAGGTGGCTGGCGGGTGTCTGTCTCTCCCACTTTAGTTGGAGCGGATTCGATGAAAAGGGTCCTTATGAAGGGTAAATAGAAGTTGACAAATCACGTTGTGGCTTTCACGTAGGTAAGAAAACGTTCTTGCTAGAACCCTACTTCAGCCACGTAAAACTTGCAACAACAATTAGAGGACGTCTAACTTGTTTTTGCAGCAAGTGCTTTGTGATATGATATGGCCAAAGTTGTGATGAATGATGAATGATATATATGTGATGTATGAGATGTTCATGCTATTGTAATAGGAATCACGACTTGCATGTCGATGAGTATGACAACCGGCAGGAGCCATAGGAGTTGTCTTTATTTTTTGTATGACCTGCGTGTCATTGAGAAACGCCATGTAAATTACTTTACTTTATTGCTAAACGCGTTAGCCATAGTAGTAGAAGTAATAGTTGGCGAGCAACTTCATGGAGACACGATGATGGAGATCATGATGATGGAGATCATGGTGTCATGCCGGTGACAAGATGATCATGGAGCCCCAAGATGGAGATCAAAGGAGCTATGTGATATTGGCCATATCATGTCACTATTATTATTTGATTGCATGTGATGTTTATCATGTTTTGCATCTTGTTTACTTAGAACGACGGTAGTAAATAAGATGATCCCTCATAATAATTTCAAGAAAGTGTTCCCCCTAACTGTGCACCGTTGCGACAGTTCGTTGTTTCGAAGCACCACGTGATGATCGGGTGTGATAGATTCTAACGTTCACATACAACGGGTGTAAGACAGATTTACACATGCAAACACTTAGGTTGACTTGACGAGCCTAGCATGTACAGACATGGCCTCGGAACACAGAAGACCGAAAGGTCGAGCATGAGTCGTATAGAAGATACGATCAACATGAAGATGTTCACCGATGTTGACTAGTCCGTCTCACGTGATGATCGGACACGGCCTAGTTAACTCGGATCATGTTATACTTAGATTACAGGAGGGATGTCTATCTAAGTGGGAGTTCATTGAATAATTTGATTAGATGAACTTAATTATCATGAACTTAGTCTAAAATTTTACAATATGTCTTGTAGATCAAATGGCCAACGTAGTCCTCAACTTCAACGCGTTCCTAGAGAAAACCAAGCTGAAAGACGATGGCAGCAACTACACGGACTGGGTCCGGAACCTGAGGATCATCCTCATAGCTGCCAAGAAAGATTATGTCCTACAAGCACCGCTAGGTGACGCACCTGTTCTCCCTGCAGAACAAGACGTTATGAACGCTTGGCAGGCACGTACCGATGACTACTCCCTCGTTCAGTGCGGCATGCTTTACAGCTTAGAGCCGGGGCTCCAAAAGCGTTTTGAGAGACACGGAGCATATGAGATGTTCGAAGAGCTGAAAATGGTTTTCCAAGCTCATGCCCGGGTCGAGAGATATCAAGTCTCCGACAAGTTCTTCAGCTGTAAGATGGAGGAAAACAGTTCTGTCAGTGAGCACATACTCACTATGTCTGGGTTGCATAACCGCTTGACTCAGCTGGGAGTTAATCTCCCGGATGACGCGGTCATTGACAGAATCCTTCAGTCGCTTCCACCGAGCTACAAGAGCTTTGTGATGAACTTCAATATGCAGGGGATGGAAAAGACCATTCCTGAAGTATTTGCAATGCTGAAATCAGCAGAGGTAGAAGTCAAAAAGGAACATCAAGTGTTGATGGTGAATAAAACCACTAAGTTCAAGAAGGGCAAGGGTAAGAAAACTTCAAGAAGGACGGCAAGGGAGTTGCCGCGCCCGGCAAGCAAGCTGCCGGGAAGAAGCCAAAGAATGGACCCAAGCCCGAGACTGAGTGCTTTTATTGCAAGGAAGTGGTCACTGGAAGCGGAACTGCCCCAAATACTTAGCGGACAAGAAGGCCGGCAAAACGAAAGGTATATGTGATATACATGTAATTGATGTGTACCTTACCAGTACTCGTAGTAGCTCCTGGGTATTTGATACCGGTGCAGTTGCTCACATTTGTAACTCAAAGCAGGAGCTGCGGAATAAGCGGAGACTGGCGAAGGACGAGGTGACGATGCGCGTCGGGAATGGTTCGAAGGTCGATGTGATCGCCGTCGGCACGCTACCTCTACATTTACCTACGGGATTAGTTTTGAACCTTAATAATTGTTATTTAGTGCCAAGTTTGAGCATGAACATTGTATCAGGATCTTGTTTAATTCGAGATGGCTACTCATTTAAATTCGAGAATAATGGTTGTTCTATTTATATGAGAGATATGTTTTATGGTCATGCTCCGATGGTGAATGGTTTATTCTTAATGAATCTCGAGCGTAATGCTACACATGTTCATAGTGTGAGTACCAAAAGATGTAAGATTGATAATGATAGTCCCACATACTTGTGGCACTGCCGCCTTGGTCACATAGGTGTCAAACGCATGAAGAAGCTCCATGCTGATGGACTTTTAGAGTCTCTTGATTACGAATCATTTGACACGTGCGAACCATGCCTCATGGGTAAAATGACCAAGACTCCGTTCTCAGGAACAATGGAGCGAGCAACCAACTTATTGGAAATCATACATACTGATGTGTGCGGTCCAATGAGTGTTGAGGCTCGCGGTGGCTATCGTTATGTTCTCACCCTCACTGATGACTTGAGTAGATATGGGTATGTCTACTTAATGAAACACAAGTCTGAGACCTTTGAAAAGTTCAAGGAATTTCAGAGTGAGGTTGAGAATCAACGTGACAGGAAAATCAAGTTCCTGCGATCAGATCGTGGAGGAGAATACTTGAGTCACGAGTTTGGCACACACTTAAGAAAATGTGGAATAGTTTCACAGCTCATGCCGCCTGGAACACCTCAGCGTAATGGTGTGTCCGAACGTCGTAATCGCACTCTATTAGATATGGTGCGATCTATGATGTCTCTTACCGATTTACCGCTATCTTTTTGGGGCTATGCTTTAGAGACTGCCGCATTCACTTTAAATAGGGCTCCGTCGAAATCCGTTGAGACGACACCGTATGAATTATGGTTTGGGAAGAAACCTAAGCTGTCGTTTCTAAAAGTTTGGGGATGCGATGCTTATGTCAAGAAACTTCAACCTGAAAAGCTCGAACCCAAATCGGAAAAATGCGTCTTCATAGGATACCCTAAAGAAACTATTGGGTATACCTTCTACCTCAGATCCGAAGGCAAGATCTTTGTTGCCAAGAATGGGTCCTTTCTAGAGAAAGAGTTTCTCTCGAAAGAAGTAAGTGGGAGGAAAGTAGAACTTGATGAAGTATTACCTCTTGAACCGGAAAATGGCGCAACTCAAGAAAATGTTCCTGAGGTGCCTGCACCGACTAGAGAGGAAGTTAATGATGATGATCAAGATACTTCTGATCAAGCTCCTACTGAATTCGAAGGTCCACAAGGACACGTTCCGCACCAGAGTGGTACGGCAACCCTGTCTTGGAAATCATGTTGTTAGACAACGGTGAACCTTCGAACTATGAAGAAGCGATGGCGGGCCCGGATTCCGACAAATGGCTAGAAGCCATGAAATCCGAGATAGGATCCATGTATGAAAACGAAGTATGGACTTTGACTGACTTGCCCGTTGAGCGGCGAGCCATAGAAAATAAATGGATCTTTAAGAAGAAGACAGACGCGGATGGTAATGTGACCATCTATAAAGCTCGGCTTGTCGCTAAGGGTTATCGACAAGTTCAAGGGGTTGACTACGATGAGACTTTCTCACCGGTAGCGAAGCTAAAGTCCGTCCGAATCATGTTAGCAATTGCCGCATTCTATGATTATGAAATATGGCAAATGGACGTCAAAACGGCATTCCTTAATGGTTTCCTTAAGGAAGAATTGTATATGATGCAGCCGGAAGGTTTTGTCGATCCTAAGAATGCTGACAAGGTGTGCAAGCTCCAACGCTCGATTTATGGGCTGGTGCAAGCATCTCGGAGTTGGAACATTCGCTTTGATGAGATGATCAAAGCGTTTGGGTTTACGCAGACTTATGGAGAAGCCTGCGTTTACAAGAAAGTGAGTGGGAGCTCTATAGCATTTCTCATATTATATGTAGATGACATACTTTTGATGGGAAATGATATAGAACTCTTGGACAGCATTAAGGCCTACTTGAATAAAAGTTTTTCAATGAAGGACCTTGGAGAAGCTGCTTATATATTAGGCATCAAGATCTATAGAGATAGATCAAGACGCCTCATAGGTCTTTCACAAAGCACATACCTTGATAAGATATTGAAGAAGTTCAATATGGATCAGTCTAAGAAGGGGTTCTTCCTGTGTTGCAAGGTGTGAAATTGAGCTCAGCTCAATGTCCGACCACGGCAGAAGATATAGAAGAGATGAGTGTCATCCCCTATGCCTCAGCCATAGGTTCTATTATGTATGCCATGCTGTGTACCAGACCTGATGTAAACCTTGCCGTAAGTTTGGTAGGAAGGTACCAAAGTAATCCCGGCAAGGAACACTGGACAGCGGTCAAGAATATCCTGAAGTACCTGAAAAGGACTAAGGAAATGTTTCTCGTTTATGGAGGTGACGAAGAGCTCGTCGTAAAGGGTTACGTCGACGCTAGCTTCGACACAGATCTGGATGACTCTAAGTCACAAACCGGATACGTGTATATTTTGAATGGTGGGGCAGTAAGCTGGTGCAGTTGCAAGCAGAGCGTCGTGGCGTGATCTACATGTGAAGCGGAGTACATGGCAGCCTCGGAGGCAGCGCATGAAGCAATTTGGGTGAAGGAGTTCATCACCGACCTAGGAGTCATACCCAATGCGTCGGGGCCGATCAAGCTCTTTTGTGACAACACTGGAGCTATTGCACTTGCCAAGGAGCCCAGGTTTCACAAGAAGACAAGGCACATCAAGCGTCGCTTCAACTCCATTCGTGAAAATGTTCAAGATGGAGACATAGATATTTGTAAAGTACATACGGACCTGAATGTAGCAGATCCGTTGACTAAACCTCTCCCTAGAGCAAAACATGATCAACACCAGAATTCCATGGGTGTTCGATTCATCACAATGTAACTAGATTATTGACTCTAGTGCAAGTGGGAGACTGTTGGAAATATGCCCTAGAGGCAATAATAAAAGCATTATTATTATATTTCCTTGTTCATGATAATTGTCTTTATTCATGCTATAATTGTGTTATCCGGAAATCGTAATACATGTGTGAATAATAGACACCAACATGTCCCTAGTAAGCCTCTAGTTGACTAGCTCGTTGATCAACAGATAGTCATGGTTTCCTGACTATGGACATTGGATGTCATTGATAACGAGATCACATCATTAGGAGAATGATGTGATGGACAAGACCCAATCCTAAACATAGCATAAGATCGTATAGTTCGTTTGCTAGAGTTTTCCAATGTCAAGTATCTTTTCCTTAGACCATGAGATCGTGTAACTCCCGGATACCGTAGGAGTGCTTTGGGTGTACCAAACGTCACAACGTAACTGGGTGACTATAAAGGTATAATACGGGTATCTCCGAAAGTGTCTGTTGGGTTGACAAGGATCAAGACTGGGATTTGTCACTCCGTATGACGGAGAGGTATCACTGGGCCCACACGGTAATGCATCATCATAATGAGCTCAAAGTGACCAAGTTTCTGATCACGGAATCATGCATTATGGTACGAGTAAAGTGACTTGCCGATAACGAGATTGAACGAGGTATTGGGATACCGACGATCGAATCTCGGGCAAGTAGCATACCGATTGACAAAGGGAATTGTATATGGGATTGATTGAATCCTCGACATCGTGGTTCATCCGATGAGATCATCGAGGAGCATGTGGGAGTCAACATGGGTATCCAGATCCCGCTGTTGGTTATTGGCCGAAGAGTCGTCTCGGTCATGTCTACATGTCTCCCGAACCCGTAGGGTCTACACACTTAAGGTTCGGTGACGCTAGGGTTGTAGGGATATGTATATGCAGTAACCCGAATGTTGTTTGAAGTCCCGGATGAGATCTCGGACGTCACGAGGAGTTCCGGAATGGTCCGGAGGTAAAGAATTATATATAGGAAGTACTATTTCGGGCATCGGGACAAGTTTCGGGGTCACCGGTATTGTACCGGGACCACCGGAAGGGTCCCGGGGGTCCACCGGGTGGGGCCACCTGCCCCGGGGGGCCACATGGGCTGTAGGGGGTGCGCCTTGGCCTATATGGGCCAACGGCACCAGCCCCAAGAGGCCCATGCGCCTAGGGTTCAAGAAGGGAAGAGTCCCAAAGGGGGAAGGCACCTCCTAGGTGCCTTGGGGAGGAGGGATTCCTCCCCTTGGCCGCACCCCCCTAGGAGATTGGATCTCCTAGGGCCGGCGCCCCCCCCCCCCTTGGCCCTCCTATATATAGTGCGGAGATGGAGGACTTCTTACCCTTGCCTTTGGTGCCTCCCTCTCCCTCTCCAGCACATCCTCCTCCTCCATAGTGCTTAGCAAAGCCCTGCCGGAGTACTGCAGCTCCATCACCACCACGCCGTCGTGCTGCTGCTGGAGCCATCTTCCTCAACCTCTCCTCCCCCCTTGCTGGATCAAGAAGAAGGAGACGTTACGCTGACCGTACGTGTGTTGAACGCGGAGGTGTCGTCCGTTCGGCGCTAGGATCTCCGGTGATTTGGATCACGTCGAGTACGACTTCCTCATCCCCGTTCTTTGAACGCTTCCACGCATGATCTACAAAGGTATGTAGATGCAATCCAATCACTCGTTGCTAGATGAACTTATAGATGGATCTTGGTGAAACCGTAGGAAATTTTTTGTTTTCTGCAACGTTCCCCAACACATAGGTTTAGTCCGGCGTGCTGGCCTCTCTATTAAGCCTAGGTCGGGTTGCGGCGTATTGTTTGGCCGAGGTCGGGCATGACCCAGGAAAGTGTGTCCGGCCGGAGTTAATCGAGCGTGGTGGGAAAGTTGGTGCACCCCTGCAGGGAAGAAAACATGTATCGATAGCCTGTCCTACGGTAACAGACACTTGGAGTTGTATCCCGATCGATACAACTAGAACTGGATACTTGTGATGAGAAATGGATAGTATGGCTCTGGGATTGCTTTCTCGCAGGGAGTCGAGAAAGGATCTCTGGCCGAGGTTGATAACACTACCTACTTTACATTATGTTGATCTGTACTCTTCTATATGCTGCAAGATGCTTGAAGATGCTAGTCTTTGATAGGCTAGGCTTTCCCCTTCTCTTCTGGCATTCTGCAGTTTAGTCCACAGATACAACCCATTCCTTTGATACAGATGCATACTTAGTTTAGATCTGATGTAAGTTTTGCGAGTACTTTGGATGAGTACTCACGGTTTCTTTGCTACTTCTTTTCCCCCATACCCGATTGCTGCGACCAGATGACGGATCTCAGGAGCCGAACGACGCCATTGATAACTACTACTACCCGGAGGATGCCTACTACTATGTGAAGACCGTAGACGACTAGGAGTAGTTAGGAGGCTCCCAAGCAGGAGGCCTTGCCTTTTCGATCGATGTTGCTTTTGTGCTAGCCTTCTTAAGGCAAACTTTTCTAACCTATGTCTGTACTCAGATATTGTTGCTTCCACTGACTCTTATGTATTCGAGCCCTCGAGGCCCCTGGCTTGTAATATAAAGCTTGTATTATTTTAATTTGTGTCTAGAGTTGTGTTGTGATATCTTTCTGTGAGTCCTTGATCTTGATCCTGCACATTTGCATATATGATTAGTGTACGATTGAATCAAGGGAGTCACAAGTTGGTATCAGAGCCGACTGCCTGTAGGTAGCCCCCTTTCCAACTCCTTGGCCTAAGTTGAGTCTAGTCACTAAGAAAACTTTTACTAACATTGGTTGTGTGTCTTACGGGCCCACGTCGCCATTGGGTGGTATTTGGATCTTTTATTCCTCGTACTCCGGGACTCTGATCTCTCTTCTATTCGGGTTAAAATGGTTTTACTAACTCTAACATTAGGATCCCGTGACCACATTCACCCCAAAGCTGAATAAGCCATAGTTTTTTCTTAGAATAGTATTCTGGATAGTACACACACCGTTGTGATGACAATGAAGTGGTATCCATCGTACCTCTTTCATTATGCATGTTTCATCATGAATGACCCTTGTTTTTACAAATTCTCAATGCTGAACTACCCCTGTTACATGTTAGCAGGATGGTTAGACCCGCTGGTCGTGGTCGTGGTGCCAACGATCCACCGCCGCCCGAATTCTTTGATGGAATGATGCAACAATTTGAGCTGAACCGCCAATTCATGGAAGGAATGATGGCTCAGTTTCCTCGTCTGAACATGAATCAATAGCCAACCCCAGTAACTCTGCAGGGCTTCATGCGTCTCAACCCAACTATTTACCGCAGCTCAACTCAACCCCTTGATGCTGATGACTCGCTCCGCGACATCACATATGAAATGGAGTCTGCTAGTGTGGCCCCTGCTAGCTATGTCACCTTTGCATCTTTCTTTCTGAAGGGTCCCGCTGCTCAATGGTGGGACAGCCACAGGCGTACCCTACCTGCTGTAACGGTCATGGATGATCGGATTTCCAAGCTGCTTTTCATGCCCGCTTCATTCCTCAAGGAATCATGGACAAGAAGAAGCGCGAGTTCCGCAACCTCACCCAAGGCAACAATACTGTAGATGCTTATCAGCGGGAATTTCTGGACTTGTCTCGTTATGCTGAAGAAGACATTGCAACTGATGCTCGTAGGCAAGAAAAGTTCCGTGATGGACTTCACCCTGATATTAAGCTAGCACTGCTCGCTCATTACTTTGCCGACTTCGCCACCTTGATGAACAAGGCTATTCAGGTTGAGACTGGTCTTCAGGAACACCAGGGATCCCTTAGGCACAGCGTGACACTGGCTCATCTTCGGGCCCATCAGCGCAGAAGCGTCGGATATGGATTCCCCACAACATGTATCGTCCAGCTGCACCTGCACCAAGACAGACCTATGCCGCACCTCGTCTGCCTCCTCCACTGCAGAGGCAGCCCCTTCGGGCTGTACCACCCCAAGCTTCTGCTCCCAATCCCAATGATGGTCTGTGCTTCAAGTGTGGCCTTCCGGGCCATAGTTCCAGGAACTACCCTCAGAATCAGAATCAGCTGGCTCTGCCTTCTAATGCTCGTGGTATCAATCAACCAGCAACCACAATGCCAGACCATATGGTCGTGGTCAGACTAATCATGTTGATCTGAATTAAGCTCAAGACCAGCCTGCTACTGTGATGGGTACTCTCCTTGTTAATTCAGTACCAGCATCTGTTTTATTTGATTCAGGAGCATCACATTCATTCATGTCAGAAAATTTTGCATATGCACACGACATTCGATGCGAGCCCATGAACACTCCGATTGTGGTACGCACCCCTGCGGGCCGATGTCAAACTACCATGATTGGTCGCGACATTCCCGTTGAGATTGAATGGTCGGAATTTCTTGTTTCCCTCATTATTCTGGAGTCTTCCAATATTGACCTCATTCTGGGAATGGAATGGTTGAAAGCGCATACTGCTTCTATCATTTGCGCCACCAAGGTCATTCACCTCCTACATCCTTTCGATGAGATAGTAAGCTACCATGCTCAGATTGTTCAAAATGCTGAAGCACGACTTTATGCTTTGAATGCGTTGAACGCAGCACCTCTAGAGGGAATTGAAAAGATCCCAGTTGTCCGCGACTTCCTAGACGTCTTTCCAAAAGAACTTCCAGGAATACCTCCTGCCCGGGCTGTCGAGTTCGTCATCGACTTGAAACCAGGCACTGTTCCTATTGCCAAACGACCCTACAAGATGCCACCTCATGAACTCCTTGAACTTAAGAGGAAATCGACAAATCTCTTCGCAGTGGTTTCATTCGTCCGAGTTCCTCTGCTTGGGGAGCACCTTCTCTCTTTGTAAAGAAGAAGGATGGAACGAACTGTTTGGTCCAAGACTATTGTCCTATCAACCAAGCTACAATTCAGAACAAATATCCCCTTCCTCGGATCAATGATCTGTATGATCAACTGGCTGGTTCATCGATATTCTCTAAACTCGACTTGAGGTTGGGTTACCACCAGATCCGTGTTCGTGAAGAGGATATTCCCAAGACCGCATTCGTCACTCGTTATGGTTCTTACGAGTACACCGTCATGTCATTCGGTTTAACCAATGCTCCAGCTACATTCTCTCATCTGATGAACTATATATTCATGGATTACCTCGACAAGTTCGTTGTGGTCTATCTGGATGATATTCTGGTATATTCGAAGAACAAAGAAGCGCATGTTGAACATCTTCGACTTGTTCTAGAGAAGCTTCGAGAACATCAACTTTATGCCAAGTATTCCAAGTGAGAATTCTGGCTTCCTGAAGTCACCTACCTTGGTCATGTCATCTCCAAGGATGGTATTGCTATCAACCCAGAGCGCGTTCAGGCTATTCTTGACTGGACCCCTCCGAAGACTGTCAAGCAAGTCAGAAGCTTTCTCGGACTTGCCAGTTATTGCCGCCGTTTCGTCGAGAACTTCTCCAAGATTGCCAAGCCCCTGACTAATCTGCTTCACAAGGGCGTTAAGTTCGATTGGACAGATAATTGTCAGGAAAGTTTCCAGACACTCAAGGACAAGCTGACTTCTACCCCAGTGCTTGCTCCCCCTGATTCTCGCAAGGACTTTGTCATCTATTACGACGCTTCACGTCAAGGATTAGGCTGTGTCCTAATGCAAGAGCGCAGAGTGATTGCTTATGCCTCTCGTCAAGTGCGTCCTCATGAAGAGAACTACCCAGTTCATGACCTTGAGCTTGCTGCAGTTATCTATGCACTGAAGCTATGGTGACAGTACCTTCTCGGTAATCGTTGCGAGATCTTCACCGATCACCGGAGTCTGAAGTATTTGTTTACTCAGCCAGATCTGAACCTCCATCAGTAGTGATGGATGGAAGCTATTGCTGACTACAACTGCGGTATATCTTATACACCTGGCAAGGCTAATGTAATGGCTGATGCCCTGAGCCGTAAGTCTTATTGCAACAATCACACGGTCTTCAAATATCAACCCCGCCTTTATGAAGAGCTATGCAAGCTGAACCTTCAACTAGTTCCACAAGGTTCTCTGAATAACCTTGTCCTAGAACCAACTCTGCTGAAAGCAATTAAGTCTGCTCAAGCCAAAGATGCTCACGTGGATTTGATGAAAAATGATCTTGCCTTAGAGAAATCCAGAGATTTCTCACTTGGTGAAGAGGGAACCTTATACTTCAGAGATCGCATTGTCGTACCCCGGTTCGAGCTTATGACAGAGAAGGTGATGAAAGAAGCGCATGATACCCCTCTCTCTATTCATTCGGGAAGTACCAAGATGTATCTAGACATCCGTCAGAAGTACTGGTGGTCTAATATGAAGCAAGACATTGCTCGATATATTGAAGAATGTGATATTTGTCATCGCGTCAAAGAAGAACATCATAAACCGGATGGACTTCTGCAACCTCCCCCTATTCCTGAATGGAAATGGGATAAGATTCAGATGGACTTTGTCAGTGGCCTTCCCAAGTCTCAGAAAGGTAACGATGCTATCTTTGTCGTCATCGACCAATTCTCGAAGGTTGCTCACTTTCTGCCAGTCAAGGAGACTATCACTGCTAGTCAATTAGCAAACTTGTATATCTCCCAAATTGTGTCACTCCACAGCATCCCGAAGGAGATCAGTTCAGACCGTGGCAGTATATTCACTTCAAAGTTCTGGGATAGTTTCCAAGAGGCAATGGGAACTCATATTACCTGGGGCACTGCTTATCATCCCCAATCCCAAGGTCAAGAGCGAGTAAATCAAATTCTTGAAGACATGCTTCGGGCTTGTGTTATTTCTTTCGGCAAGAAGTGGGAACAATCTCTTCCTTATGCGGAGTTCTCTTATAACAACAGCTATCAAGCCAGCTTGAAGATGGAACCCTTTGAAGTGCTATATGAACGTAAGTGCCGAACCCCTCTGAATTGGTCAGAAACTGGGGAACGGACGCTCATTGGTCCAGACATTATTCAACAAGCTGAAGAGCGGGTTCGCATTGTTCGGGATAATCTTAAGGCGGCCCAGTCCCGCCAGAAGAGCAACTATGACCGAAAACACTAGGTTTCAACTTATCAACCTGGTGAACAAGCTTATCTGCGTGTCATTCCTTTGAGAGCCACTCATCGGTTTGGAGTCAAGGGCAAGCTAGCTCCGCGCTACATTGGTCCCTTCCGCATCCTCGCCCGTCGTGGACTGGTGGCTTATCAATTGGAGTTGCCACCTCAGTTCTCTCACGTCCATGACGTCTTCCACGTGTCGCAACTTCATCGATGCTTCAAGGATTCAGAACGTGAAGTGGATCCGGAATTGATTGAAGTTCAAGATGATCTCACATACAAGGAGCATCCGATCTGCATTCTTGAAGAAGCTGAACGTCAAACACGCCAGAAGGTTACCAAGTTCCTCAAGGTGCAATGGTCAAATCATTCTAAAGATGAAGCCACTTGGGAACGCGAGGATAACCTTCATGCTGAATACCCCGACCTGTTCCCTTCTACCTCTTAATTCTCGGGACGAGAATTTCTTTTAGAGGAGGAGAGTTGTAACACCCTGATGTAATGATGCTACAGTAACCCCTGGGGTTAAGTTAATCATTTTGCTAAACAAGTGTTTGATCATCTTTGTCTCCTCACTCTTTCAAATTCCAGTTGAATTCATTTTCAAATTATGAGTGAAATTCAAAATGCTCAAACATGAAAACTAAAATGTTCATCATGTGCCAAATATTCCAAACTAATATTGGTGGTGGACCAACATTTTTGCAAAGGGTTTGAGTGGCCTAAACTACTTAAGACAGTGACCTAAGCAATAAATTAAATGCCCTTTCTAATTTATAAAATTGGCAACTATTCCAAAAGCCTCCCAACCTTTTTGTGGCAGCGCACTTTAATTCTAGGAATTTGTTTTGTCAAGTGGCATAATTTTGCAAAGTCATTTTTGGCAAAAAGGAAAATGCAAAAGTTGCTAAAAAAGAAAAGGGAGAGAGAGAAGGCCCCTGACTCCCCCTGGGCCTCGGCCCACCCCTCCACCCGAGCCAGCCCAGCTAACCCCCCATGGCCCAACTCCCTGCATCGGTTGCGTCCCCCTCCTTCCTGTTCCTCGGACTCGGCCGCTACAGGGTGCTCCCGCCCACGGTCGGCGCCACACCACCTCGTCGACGACGCGGGAGAGGACAAGGCCGCCCCGACGCCTCGGCCCCCACCCATCTCTCCCACTTGCTCCCTCTCTCTGCTTCTCCCTCTCCCCACCAGTTCCCCGCTCGCTTCCTCTCCCCCGGTTCCCCATCCACGCCCGAGCGCGGTTGCCACCGTCCTCCGTCGTTGTCGCGGCCACCCGCGGCCCCGCGCCCGCTGACCCTGTCGGTGAGCTCCGCGGGGGTCGACTTCTTCGACCGGTGGCCTTAGCTGGAGCTCAGAGGCGCGGCAGCGCCATTTCCCCCTTCGTCTGCATCTTCTGCCACCGCAAATCGCCGCCGTCGATTCGTCGTCTCCACTGCGCTACAAAGCTTCCACGGGCCACCTTGAGCCACTCAGTGAGCTCTGTCACCTCTTCCCTTTCCTCCTTTAGCTTGTTGCGCCCGTAGCTCGCCGCTTCTGATGTGGCCGAACACAACGCCGCCGTCGAGCTCCTCGTCGTGGCCACGCTCGCCGATGAGCTTGTCCGAGCTCACAGTCGTGCTCAGCACGCGCGTAGGGCCCCATAGCGCTAGCTAGCTTGCTCTCCCGTGCCATGCAGCGCCGTATCCGACGACGCCCGAACTCCGGCGTCCGCTCCGCCGCTCGCCGCCGCCGTTTGCGGCAAAGTCCGGCCATACCACCACCACCACTCGATGCGGCATCGAGTGGCCGTTCGAATGGACCAAGCCACGCGCCGAACGACGCCGTGTAGCGAAATCCCGACGAGGCCCGGGTGCCCCTGCCGTGTTCGGACGTCGCCGGCAGCGAAACGCCGACCGCCGCCTACGTGGTTGGCCTGGGGCCACCCCAGTGCCACTACCAATGGGCCCCACGGGCCCTAGTTGACTGGGTTGACCCAGTCAACTGCTGACTGGGCACCCCCGTGTCCCTGATAAGCGGGCCCCACCACACAATTAAGTTAATTAAAACATTTTATAATTAAAACTAATTAGTTAACCTAATTAGTCACTGACATGTGGGGCCTAGCTGCTAATTAACCACGTTTAATTACAATAACCCACTGTTAGCCCTCTGTCTATGACATGTAGGACCCACTGGTCAGTTTGACCAGTCAGCGGGTCTGTTGACCTACTGATGTCATGTTGACACTCTGCTGATGTCATAATTCCTTTTTTGTTAATATAAATAATTCCAAAATATTGCTTTAATCTTTGAAAAAACATAGAAAATAATCCGTAACTCTGATGAAAATGTTTTCTACATGAAAGTTGCTCAGAAAAATCCAACGAATCCGAATAAGCGGTCAGTTCATCTGTCACATGCCCCTAGCATGCTGAACATGGAACTTTCCCCCTCATTTCCTCTGTCCGGAATCCAACTAACGTTGGGAATTCATCCTCGGATGTTTATCCCCTCCATCTACAATGTGTAATACTATGTTAGGGCAACCCTAGCTCTGCCTATCGTCATGTTTTGCCTTGTGATGCATTGTTTGCTCTGTAATTACTGTTTCTTCCCTCTCTTCTCTCCGGTAGACCCCGAGACCGATGTCGCCCCTGTGATCGACTACGTCGACGACGACCCCTCCTTGTCAGAGCAACCAGGCAAGCAAACCCCCCTTGAGCATTCCGATATCGCCCATTTCTTTCCCTCTCATGTTTGCATTAGAACTGCTACTTCTTTCTGTATGATCCTACTCTGATGCATAGCCTGTTGTTGTTACCTGCTTTCATACCTTACCTTCTTATCCTAAACTGCTTAGTATAGGTTGGTTAGTGATCCATCAGTGACCCCCACCTTGTCCTTGTTGCCCTGCTTCATCATCAAAGACCCGATCAACGGGATCGATGTCCAGGCCCCGACACCGCACATCACCCCCCTAGTTGTACGACTCTGCAGAGTTATCATCGAGTGCCGATGGTGGAACCTCTTACATCACTCCTGATTAGATCTCTGTAGTGTAGCTATACGATCGAGGTCATCGAGGGTGATTTCCTCCTTAACCACTTCCGTTACGGCTCTGTCGTGCAACCCATCAAATGTGAACCTCGAGGGTGGATCCTCTTACGTTCACCTTGATGATAACATCGAGTAGGATTCACCGGGGGTGATTCCTCGGGTTTTCCCCTTGGTGTTAGACACACAGTTACTATGGTTACTATGACTTTGCACTGAGCCATGTTACTAAAGACGGGTCGGCCCTGAGGGGTACCCGCGCGAGCTTAATAGCGAGTGATGTGGAGTCGGGTTGACCTGGAAGGTGCCCGCGAGATACTTATGAGGCATGGCCGGGCATTCTTAGCCCTTGCCGCAAGTACTCGAGACGGGGCGACGGGGTCACATCGATCGTGAGTCTCTGCTCGTTACCGCGTGCTCCTAATCCACTACGGTTTGGATATTTGATCCGAGGGGCCTCTGGCCTGATAGCACTAACCATCACGTGGGCATAGTATGGGCGTTCTGCGTCATATACATCAGCCGAAGCTTAATAGACGTCAGCGACTGAGCGGCGCGCGCCGAGTTGGACTGCGTAAGCTCCTGCCTTGTTGAAGGAGGTAGCTAGGTCTGCTCACCGACCGCGTACGCAGCGTGCATGAGTTCCCGGGGAGATGGCCCATGAACCCTGGGGGCATAGGTTTAGTCCGGCGTGCTGGCCTCTCTATTAAGCCTAGGTCGGGTTGCGGCGTATTGTTTGGCCGAGGCCGGGCAAGACCCAGGAAAGTGTGTCCGGCCAGAGTTAATCAAGCGTGGTGGGTAAGTTGGTGCACCCCTGCAGGGAAGAAAACATCTATCGATAGCCTGTCCTACGATAACAGACACTTGGAGTTGTATCCCGATCGATACAATTAGAATTTGATACTTGTGATGAGAAATGAATGGATTGTGATGAGAAATGGATAGTGATGAGAAATGGATAGTATGGCTCTGGGATTGCTTTCTCGCAGGGAGTCGAGAAATGATCTCTGGCCGAGGTTGATAACACTACCTAATTTACATTATGTTGATCTGTACTCTTCTATATGCTGCAAGATGATTGAAGATGCTAGTCTTCGATAGGCTAGGCTTTCCCCTTCTCTTTTGGCATTCTGCAGTTTAGTCCACAGATACAACCCATTCCTTTGATACATATGCATACTTAGTTTAGATCTGTTGTAAGTCTTGCGAGTACTTTGGATGAGTACTCACGGTTGCTTTGCTACTTCTTTCCCCCCATACCCGATTGTTGCGACCAGATGACGGATCCCAGGAGCCAGACGACGCCACTGATGACTACTACGTCATGGATAAACAAGATTCTTGTAGTATACTACCCGGAGGATGCCTACTACTACGTGAAGACCGCATACGACTAGGAGTAGTTAGGAGGCTCCCAGGCAGGAGGCCTTGCCTTTTCGATCGATGTTGCTTTTGTGCTAGCCTTGTTAAGGCAA
This sequence comes from Triticum aestivum, assembly GCF_018294505.1. Taxonomy (NCBI): domain Eukaryota; kingdom Viridiplantae; phylum Streptophyta; class Magnoliopsida; order Poales; family Poaceae; genus Triticum; species Triticum aestivum. Next base: position 665,406,317 of record NC_057806.1, read on the forward strand.
ACTTGTCTAACCTATGTCTGTACTCAGATATTGTTGCTTCCGCTGACTCTTGTGTATTCGAGCTTATGTATTCGAGCCCTCGAGGCCCCTGGCTTGTAATATAAAGCTTGTATTATTTTAATTTATGTCTAGAGTTGTGTTGTGATACCTTTCCGTGAGTTCTTGATCTTGATCGTACACATTTGCGTGTATGATTAGTGTATGATTGAATCGAGGGCGTCACAACATACCACCGTTGCAATATTTTCTAGCGGAGGCAGCATGTTTTCGACAGCATATCGCTTGATCTAGCCATAAAATGGCGATGTAGATCATTCAACAAGTGTTACAAATCTGAGATACATCCACTTAGTTAATTCTACAACTTATGTGTTAAAAAGGCCTAGTTAAAGCTACCTATGGTCTGCTTTTGATCAGTGAGCCATCGTTGCTTCTTGCAACATATTAGTCAATTTCCACATACGTGTATGGTTCATTCTTTGTGCATTCATTTCCCTTTTTCTACATGTAGAGCAAAATACACAATGATGACACAACCATTTTAGTAGTAATAATGCGCTTCTTTCTTACGCATCAATAATAGTAATAGTGTGCTTTCAGCATAGAAAGAGAGAAGTCCACATTACAACCCAGAACTAACCACATGGTTTAGAACTCAACCCCAAATTTCAAATTCGGTTGACATATACCACGAACTAACCACACGATCCAAAAATTAACCCTGCAACTCTCGGTTTTGACCCAATCAAGTGGTTTTGACTACATTGATCGCTGGCTAGGTAGTGCCAACTCAGTAGGCCATGCCACTAAGCCTTGTTAAACAAACCGGCTCGTTCTCTATCTCTCATGTTCACTCGCTCGACCCCGACTCTGAGCTCCTCAAAACACAACAGCCGCAGCCGCCTTGCCCGCTTTTGTGAGAATAGTGATGATCATGGCTAACATATTTCTTGCAACATGTAACCATGCCATTATGCATGTAAAAGGGCCACCACAACATGCAACCATGCATGCTATGCCCATTCAAGATTTACTCTACGACTATAATAATCAAATATAATAATTGTTTCAAAAAAATCAAATATAATAATTTTATTCCAGTTTTAGCTGTTACATTATTAATTCAAAATTCATCCTCACATGATACAATCATTTCTCGCGCCAACACAACTTTAAAAGGTCGCATATCAGCACATGGGGTATCATCTGTGGTACACTAGTATTTTGAGCGAACGTTCACCATCAACCGTCAATACTGAGTATCACATTTTGCTTAGCAGGCCTTCTTAGATCATGCTCGTCAGCTTGCGGGCCTCCAGAATATAGACTAGCGCCAGCCGTAGTCCATTATATACAGTCCACAACGCTTGCACATGCCATGCGACGTCGACCGGAATTTTGCGACCGGAGCTGGGACTGAGAACAACGGACGACGGGACCAGACTAGCCTTGCGCGGAACTACGTACATACGTACGTACGTACGCGCCGTCCGGACGGAAGAATACCGGAGACGAGACTGGCACTGTGGCGTAGGAATCGAGTAGACTGTGTTGACCATCTGGACCACAAGCATGCATCGTGTGTTGTGTTGATGTATACACCCGCGAGTCGCGACCGCTGCTGTCCCACGTACGTATACGTACGCCTCACGACCTCGAGGAGGTGTATGAACACCGTCGACGACCCTTATTCGGTCTCTTCATGCATGTCTGCTTTTACTCCCTCCGTTCCTAAATAATTGTCTTTCTAGAGATTTCAACAAATGACTACATACGGAGCAAAATGAGTAAATCTACACTCTAAAACATGTCTACATACATCCGTATGTTGTAATTCATTTGAGATAGCTAGAAAGACAATTATTTAGGAACGGAGGGAGTACTATATTGACGGATCGATGGGTCGACAGATTTCCATGGTCGCCACAAACTACGCTGTCGACACTACGGGCGATGTAGAGAGCTTTATATTCAAACAAAGGCATTTTCAGGGCATCCACCAAATGGCAGAATTGGGGACACACCTTCGTCACCAGAAGAGTAAATTAAGCACGGCGAACCGTATATGAGCACTTGGCTGCTGAGATCAAGCACATGAATAGATAACATCCCAGAAAAGAGTCATTGACGAAAACAACATTAGTACGGATACATGTTATACTAGAACTTCTCAGGAACTAGCTCTTGCAATTGCTGAAGAACAACCTATAGTACCGGTAGTTCTATAATAGTCTGTATATACTCTCTCCGGTCCTTTTTAGTTCACATATAAGATTTGTCTGAACTCAAACCTCGTGAACTTTGACTAAGTTTATAGAAAAAATACCAACATTCAGAATGTGAAATCAACAACATTAGATGCGTCACGACTTTAGTTTTTATATTGTATAAACTTAGCATTATAGATGTTAATATTTTTTCATATAAATATGGTCAAACTTTATGAAATTTGACTTCAGACAAATTTTATATGCAGAGTAAAAAGGACCGAAGGAAGTATATACACATAGGCTCCGGTTTGTGGTCTTGCACCATGCCCCTGTCGAGTTAAAGCTGGCCATGTGTATAATCAATGACATAGGATTTAGATATGCATATACTTCATCTAAATGTGCATTAGCAAAAGCACGATGAACTGACGGCTCGTTCCAACTTCCAAGGAATCTCAACCCCTCGGCCCGTAGGATCTCCTCCCCGCGCCGCGACGAAACTACCTAATGCGGGACCAGCATGCGCACACTATACGTACTACTATACCACTACTCCACCCATCATATCCATTCCACATGGCTTGACCAGTCCATGCATGCATGTGCGTCCATAATCAACCTGCTACCAGAAACTTTAATTTGCTTGGACCTAAATTAATCAACCTGACCTCGTTTTGACGCGCGACGGTCGTGGATTAATCTTGAAATGGCGACTGACGGTTCACGCGACCGTCCACGCTAATTAACAATGCGCGCGTCTGCCGTCGATCGGCGCGTATGAAAAGGTCGCATGCATGAGGACCCGGGTTTCCCTGCAAATTGCTTGGGTCTTGTGATTAAGATACAAGCATATGTTGGCAGTGTGGTAGCTGTACGTATGTTGTGTGCTGACATGTCCATTGACACTGCGGGAAATGATATAGTACGTGGTGCAAGTAGAGACGTCGCCCGGACGTACGTACGCGTGAAGTAGATACATACATAAATAAACATGACGCGCGTAGTCATGATCATGTGCTCGTTGCGATTGGAAAATGGACCAAGCGACGAGGGACATGAAGATCACGGGCGGGAGTAGCAATCTCTTGTTTTTTCCAGAAGGAAACACGTACGAGCTGGAGTGAGCTCTGTCTAGCATCTTTGGCGTCTACAATTTTCTATTAACAACATATATAAAGAAACAAAAGTTGTTAGATCAATCAACCTATATACCTTTATTATATCAGCAAAAACAGTAAATCGAATTGGAGTCCGAAGTTTTCCTCTGCCTCCAGTTGATGTACCAACTCCATTTTTTTCCTCTTCGTTTCAGGCTTGCATTTGCTAGTCTAGTCCGATGAAATGCAGACGAAAATGCTCGAGCACCCGCAGGCAATTTACCAGCGAAGAACTAGCCATGCAATTACAGGGTTAATTCCTCCTCCCATTACACGTATGAAAGCAGTCGGTCCATGGATCCATCTCACGCTGAATCGAAAAGAAATCAAGGCGCATTCAGCACGACTGCAATTTCATACCAGACCACTTCGGGGGGAGAGTCACCGGATGATCAACGCTGTAAATATCCTGTGGTAGTTATGATTTACACTTCTTTTCCTCGAGATGACCCGGACCTGGACAACTAAAGACGATCGATCATTGGCTTCTTCATCTCAGTTTCTTAACACGACCGGAACAAAGACTGCATGCCATGCCGATGGACTGACGACCGCTCGCAAGTTGACAAGTGGTCACGATCATCTCGCGCGGCGTTGAGTCAGGCACTTTGCTCGTCCTGCTGAGCTGCGAACCTGCAGCATTGACTTTGGGACTAGCGTGCGTCCGTCCGGTCTAAATTGAGCTGCAGGACGAAAGACCCAGGAATTCAGCGTAGTAGTACGTACGAAAATACGCAGAAAGAAAATCGGGTCCATTGTCAACTTTCACACCCTGTCGATCGGGCAAAGTCAAATGTACTACGTACTGCCGTACTGGGACGTCACGGTTTTGTATAATGTATGTATGTAACAAAAACAAATGACTCTCCGTTTATTAGTCACCGTGTCGACATTCCTGTTGTATCGGCACACCAAGGTCATACAAAGTGCTCACCCGCAAAAAAAAAAAAGGTCATACAAAGTGCGTGCAACAGAAGATAGAGGCTTTTTTTCTCGAAAACCTTGTGAGGACGTCAGAGGGGAGACGCACTAAGTTGATGACGATGAAGCATAAAAATTCGACGACAGCGCATGCCTCTTTTCTTTTGCACACAACAGTTGGCACACCAAGGTCATACAAACAAAGGTCTGTACTATTTGTCCGGATATAGCTAGGCAAGCACACAGCAATCATACAAAGTGCCTCATTTCCCCGCCAACGTTTAGTTTGAAAAAAAGATGTCGGCAGCCCACTGAAGTAGTGGCTACAAACAGTGCTGCTGCTCATCCGAAACAGCCGAACCGTGCCATCTGAAAATCATATATACGCTCATCCAAAATAGCGCCACACTCATCCCAAATAGTGCAACAAATATCGTCAAGGATGGGCAACCTCATCGCTAGTGCCTACTGATGCTAACTCTTTCTGAGTAGTAGCAGTGAATCAATCGGAGAAGATGGCAGCGCTATCCGTTTCCATATGTAGGCAGGCATAGAAGTCTCCATGCCGGGGCAAAGGGAGCGTCGTGTCAAGCGCAAAGCGCAGGGCTCGGGAGCCATACGCGCATGCACATGACAGTTCCCACGATTTGATTTCATCACGCAGAGATGGGAGACAGACCGGTGCGCGGCACGACGGTCGATCAATCCATCTCTACCGGGTAACCTATCAGGCAAGCGTCCTTGTCATCTTCCTTTGTTGGTGATCCACTAGCTAGCGATCGGCGAAGGTGTGGTCACACTGCTTGATTTTGCCAAGTTATGCCTACTCATTTCCGGTGGCAGAGCTTGGGCATGATTCAATAGGGGACCATGACATGAAAGAAAACAAAATCATAAGGCTGGTCATAGTGGGAGTAACATAGGTAGTAACATAGATGCCACATAAGCAAAAATGGTGATGTGGCAAATAGTAAATGAGGAGAGAGGCAAATAGAGTAACATAATATGTTACCATCACATAGCGGTTTCCAATGCATAATGAGTCTACAAAATAATAAATGAAGGCAACTATGTTACCACACCTATGACACTACCCACTATGAAGGTAGTAACATAGACTAGTAACATATGTATGTTACTAGTCTAAGTTACTCCCCACTATGACCAGCCTAAGGAGTGCGAAATTTAGGAAGGGCCCCAAAATACGTTCCCTCTGTTTCACAATGTCTGACCAAATTTACAAAATAAATTATTTTTCCGAGTTTACAAAATAAACTATTGACAACTAAAAAAACTAAAAAAATACTCCCCCTCCCCGTTTTCAAAATAAGTGTCGTGGTAAATATAAAAAAACACTTCTTGATGAATCTAAAAGCATTTACAGCCGGATCTCTTAAACCCGCCTCATACGCCCGGGCAGGCCACCCGGTCATGATTTTTTGACCCAAAAAGGCGCCTTAAACGGGCCTCAAACGCCCAGACTGACCAGCGCCCCTCATATCTAGCCCAAATATGGGACGGATACGGGGGCGTCCGGACACGCCCGTCACGTCGAACCCGACAGCCCGCCCCCACCCCGAATTGCACCAAATCTACGAGACCCTTCGTCCTCCTCCCGCAGCCCCCCAACCTTTTCCCGCGCCCGGACTCTCGCCGTCCTCCACCCTTGCTCCCAGTCCTCACCTCCGGTCCCCGATCCACCGTTGGAGATGTTGTCAAGCCTGACCCACAGCGCCGCGACGGAGACACAGCCCGCCTCGTCCGTCGACGGCGTCAATTCGTCGGCTGCGACTTGCAAGGCGGAGAACGTCGCCCGCAAGTTGCGGCGATGCCGGAAGCGAGAGAGGGAGGCGGGGGCGGCGGCGCATGGAGGTTCGGGCGTGGTGGAGCAGCTGTCTCCTCCGCCGCACCCGGATCCCCGCACCCCTTCCCTCTGAGCGCCAACGCAGGCGAAGCAGGCAGCCCGGATGCAGGCAGAGCTGGACGAGCAGGAGTAGGCGCCCAGCCAGTGATACGAGGCCATCCGTCATGCTCGGACATTGATTTCATTTTGCCATGTCCGGTTTTTTCAACTATGCTTTGCTTTGATTTGTTTCGGACTTTGGCATTCGGACAGTTTGTATCCTATGATCGACGTGCATGTGTTGTATGGATTTGAGGGTCAAAATTTGCGGTATGTGGATGTGCGGCGCAACATTGGAGGCGTGCCCGGTCAGTGCCCGCGGACGAGCCCGGACGCGTCCGTGGACGTTTGAGGGGACGGATTTGCCAAATCCGGCTGTAGATGTTCTAATGATACTGAATTTTATTTTTGTACTGCAGAAAATGATAATTATTTCTTTTAACTTGGTCAAGTATGGACATATTTAAACTTGTACTCATTGGGGTCCCGCCCCTTTCCAAGGAGAATAGTCCCGGATCTAGCTCCTCAATCACGACAATTCATACGAAGTGCCCAGACAGAGCAGAAAAACTGCTAGTCCGTTTCCCCGTAACACTTAAAACAACAATCATCCAAAGTGCCTGCACATAAGCAGAAATGTTAGGCATTTTCCCTCCAACGTTCCCAAGATATTGACAGCAGGCCACTGGAGCAGTAGGCCGAAAAATAGTACTGCTAGTCTTCATCCAAAACTGGCCGGACCATCATTGTAATCGCCATGGCTGACACAAATTTCCTTGGCTACAATCAACCGTGCTTGCTTGCGGTAAGAAAGGAAATCTTGACAACAGTATCTTATCTAGTTATCCAGAGAATGTTCCAACACCCTATCTATAATCTATCAAGCCGTCAGTCAGTCAATCAGAGGAGACGGTAAGACTATCCGTTTCCGTATACGGGCAGGCAAAGAAGTTTCCACGCCGGAGCCCGGGAGGAGGTGTCAAACGCCGGAGCTCGGGAGCCATACGCACGCCTGCACTTTCACCGCGCAGAAATGGGAGACAGGCCGGCGGCAGCCGACGATCGATCGATCAATCACCCGGACGAGAGCCTCGGGCGTGTCGCCGTCGTTCTCCTTTGTTGGTGATCGATCCACTATCGTGTTGGTCCTGAATCGATCGGCAACCGGCGCCGGGCCTCGTGTATCATTGGTCGGTGGTGGTCACTGTGCGGAGAGCAACCCGGGAATAAAGCTAGGCGATTGAGCCGTGTGTGTGGTCCTTCTCGTGCAATCCGTGCCACACTATGAGCTCTGATGATGATCACTACTCGATTCTGCCAAAAGAAATATCTTGCACAGGATCAGGATGTCCAATCCAGCTGCTCTATGTGGAATGTGCCATTCGATCGACGCCTGCCCTTCAATTCACTTCACTTCTTTTTATTTTTCTTTTGCGAAAACAAAGCTAGTTAGTGCTACTCGTGGCGCATGTTTGTGTTCCATAGTGGGTGATAAAAGTAAGTAAAAGTGATTGAACCAACAGTGCAAATAATTTATTGATGACGTCTATATATAGTTGCAAATGTTGTGTGTAAACGTTAAGCAAGACGGTCGCTGAATTGCCAACCGTCGCATAGTTAAAAAGGCATGGATTAACCCTAATTAATTGGACTCTTTGTAACCCTAACCCCAATCCTGCCGCCTCCACCCTTCCTTCCTCCTTTTCCCTTGCCGCTGCTAGAGACTAGTGGCCGGGCAAAACCACATTGCTAGTCGATGACAGCGGTGGCGGGGATGTCACATGGCGAGTTGGCGACTAGTGGCTGAAGAGGTGGTTGTGCGCCGGTGATGGTAGGATTTCTGGTCTTAGCTGGTGCCCTCTAGTGGCGAGGCATTGGTGGCCGTAATTCCCCACAACAGACAGGCTGGAGGTTCTTCGTATTTCATATCGTCAACGGGGTCGAGACCCCTTCGCATGCTACCGGAATGATTTCACTGTCGCACGCGAGAACGACAAACCAAGAGGCGGCGCGTGGTTGTCGCACGCGAGTGACAAATCGGTGGATGATTTCGCTGTCACCGATTGTCACTCGCGAGGATGACGTGGAATTTTCAGAATGTCCCTAATTGGGGCTTTGGTGGTGCTCGTGAACTCCCCCTCGTCAATGTTCATCGTGTGGTGTGTCGACGGTCTTCGTTGTTCTAAGCCTTTGGTGGCGATTGAATCTTTTGGCGGCTTGAATGTATGCTTGTGCGAGCGGTCACCACACCACTTGGGTTGCATCGCCATGACTGTGCATGCATGTAGCAACATCATGGAAAGTGGCGAGAACACAATATGACTTTGATTTAGTGGTGCTTCTCGAGTATTCGTTCACGGGCTTCGGGGTGAATATCCAAGCTTGAATCATAATTGGTCATACATGACAATAGTGATGTTTTTGTGTCGATACCATGCTAAATGTATTGCTCAACTTCCTAAGAGTCGGTCTTCATATTGAAAATTTGGAATTAATCTTTTGGTGGTTGGACCCGGTCACGTTGGGGTTTGACCGTCTTTCCTTTTTTGAAGGCATAGATGTTGAAGAACATTTTTTGATCCGAGAAAAATTCATTCAAACACAAACTAGGAATGTTCTATTAACTAGGGTAATTCTTAATATGGATTAATAACCCTATAGGGACAATAATTCTTAACATGGAATGTCTGAGAGCATCTACAGCCGGGCACTCCAATCCGGCCTCAAACATCTGGGCAGACGGCTTGGTCCGTAACCTGTTAAAAAAGTCAATCCAGACGGGCGCCTCAAATGCCTGGCTGACAGGCACCCCTCATATCCAGTCCAAATATGGGGCGGATATGAGGAGGCAAGGGCATGACTAGGCGTGTCTGCCACATTGGACCCGACATGCCCACCGCACCACAAATTGCATCAAATCCATCAAACTCTTCCTCTCCTCTCGCCTCCCTCCAGCCTTTCCCGCGTCTGAGCCCTTGCCGGCTGGCACCCTTGCTCCCCATCCTTGCCACCGGTCCCGATTCGCCATCCTATATGTCGTCCAGTCTGTCCCCGACCGCCATGACAGAGGTTGCGTCCGCCTCGTCCATCAGCGCCCTGTCCTCGGCTTCATCCTGCAAGCCGGAGAACATCGCTGGGAGGGACCGGTGATGGAGGCAGCAAGAGAGAGAAGCGTTGGCGTTGCAGGGAGCGGATGAAAGTATAAATGAACCGTTGAATTGGGACGATTTTTATCATATGACCGACGTGCATGAATTTAATGATTCATATTTAAAGTATGTGAATGTATGGCAACCCAAATACAGTAAAAGGCTGTCCGGTGCTGTCCGCGGACGCTCGAGCGAGTAGTACTTTAGAGCATGTCCAACAGCCGCGCTAAGCGCCGCGCGCAAAAAACCTGTTTGCCGCGCACGCTTCGGCTGGTTTAGCGCGCCCTCCTGCGCTGGCTCCAGCAGCCGCGCTATAATGCAGCACGCGCGCGCCGCTCCAGCAGAGCGCAAAAATACAGCCCACGCGCCGCACAAACCACATATACATGTATTATGAGCAAAAATGATCAAACAAACAAAATAAATCAACAATAAATAGTTCAATTTCGTTATCATTACAACTCAAACAAATAGTTTATCGTTCAGTACAACAAATGCAATAAACACAACAAATAGTTCATGAACAATACAATGTCGAATGCAGATATCATCATGCTGAAGCGCGGGCGCGCGGGGATAGGCCGGGGAAGCCTGAACGGTCGCCGGGGGGCGCGGGCGGCGGCGGCGGCGCGGCCGGACGGGGGGGGGGGGGGGGGGGTGGAAGTGGGAGAGGAAGTGCGGGTGCGAGCGCTGGGGTGTGCCGCGCGCTGTAGCTGGCGCCCGAAATACACCGCGCGGCTAAGTGTTTTCGACCGCGCGCCCAACCCGTTATAGCGCGCGTGCCGTTTTTGCGCGTCCGCTGGAGCAACCCGCCGCTTTGCGCGCGCACTAAAACGGCCTAATTTGCAGCGCGGCGCTAGTTTAGCGCGGCGGTTGGAGATGCTCTTACTTCTCGGCAAAGGCGGGCGCCGAAGTGGCGGGGACAGCGCTGTTGATGAAATCCTCCTCGTGCAGCGTGTGCTTGGCCCGATTCGTCGAGTGAGCCTGTGTGTCAAGCGCCGTCTGGACACCCCGGAAGTTGACCACGCGACGGGAACACAGTCCTGGCAGGTCGGTCTAGATGCCAATAGCTATACATGGTTTCAGACGAATTCGCCTACAGTGTCGAGTGGACGGACATGCGGATTCCTGTGAAGTGGCTTTGACCACGAGACTTGCAGTCTCACGTAATTCCCAAATCCCAAGTATAAGCAAAACTTTGCCCACACGAAAAAGGTATTAAAACAAAGAAAAACTTGAGGTCGCGTTTGTAGTGGTACGTGTCGTGTGCCTGTTTGTCAATCCCACGTAGATTAGGCGGGTCAACATTTTTCTTTTCTATACGGGGAACTTCAGCCAAATTGAAGGTAAGCTTCCTCGGTTTTTACTGCTGTATTCCAAGACAGTGGAGAGCTAAATAACCGAGAAAATACCTAGTCCGATTAGACTTGGTTGCTATCCACTTTGTAAAAGGAGAAAGGGTATTATTACGTCGGTCTCACAAAGACTAATCAACTGTCACGATGATTTGCTAGCTCCGTCTTGAGAGTGCTCATAGAAAGAGAGTCCACGTATATGTGCATATAAATAAACATATATGTGCATACTGTGTAAAACAAAACTCTTCACACATTAATGCACCAGGTCCGCCTGACAGAACTTAATCTCGCATGCTTTCGCTGCGAGAAAATGCATGTCCTAAAAGAGCTTAAACAATCTCAAAAAATAAGAAGAGCTTAAGGGCATCTTAAACTCCGATCAATTTTTTCTGCATCTGTTCACAGACAGGAGGGTCAATCCACGGACACAGATACAGAAGGCCGCCATCCAACGCTGCCATCCGGCCTTCCTAATTTTGTTTTTGAAAGTTCACATGTCCAAATAGCCGCATACATCAGTAGTTCAAATTTTAGAAAGTTTAAATATACATTCCAACATTGTTGTCCCCTTTAACGTTTCACATATGCTCAATCAGATCTTCATCCAGCTGCTCGTGAGTTACTCATCGATGCCAAACTTGTTGATGCATTTGAATAAACGGTTTAAATATGGCCGGATTCTGGTCTGAAAGTTTGACAAACCCATGTTTTCAAATTCTAGAGCTACGTCGGCATCCTCACCCTCATCCTCGACGATCATGTTGTTTTTATCATACAACATGTCATCACCTCACACAAGGTATCTAGATCCCATTGTTTGAAAGAAGAAGGGACAACTTTTTTAGCCTCGGCAAATCATCGAACAATTGCCGGGCACGATGAGTCTAGCAGTTGTGGATTGTACCTGACGGGGCGGTTGGAGGAGAGGGGTTGAACGGCGGCGGAGGAGAAGCGGGGTGGAGCTCAGCTGAAACGATGGAGGTGACGTAGACGTAGAGTTTTGGCATGGGTGTGGCGTGACGTCCAGGATGATGGAGCAGTGGCGAAAGTAAGAGAGAAAGAAGGAAGGAGAGAAAATGGAGGCCTACGTGGTTGTTGTCCGGATTCCCGCAAGGTCTCCCACGCCTGTCTCCAGTTTGTCGAAAAAAGTATGTCCGGATTGATCGGCGGATTGATACGGACCCGCATTGGATGGCAAACCGTGTCCGGACAATACGATCCGAACATATGCGGGTGGTACGAGGGTCGGCGTTGGAGATGCCCTAACCACATATAGGAGTGCCACGTCACCTGATCCATCGTGCCGCCACCAGCCAGCCCGGTGTGCCGCACCGCATCGACCGGTCACTGCTCACCACCCACTAGAGCACACAGTCCGGTCTCGGGTGGCCTGGCTTCCGGCGTTCCGGCCCGGGAAAAGGAAGAGCGAGACGTGCGTGTGAAATATCGTCGCTCGCTCGTCAAAGCCGTGGTCAAGCGCCCATGTCTTCACTTCATTTTCCCCGCAAACCCCGACCCCGACCCCAACCATTTCCCTTTCTTTTCTCCCCGGACCGCGTGCCCCCGTCCTGCCGCTGCCTCTGCACCACCCCCAAACGCAAATCACATTTGCTCCCACAGCTATATAAACAGCGCCAGCCCTCCACTGTCCGAATCACTCCCTCCCCCACACCGCCTACTGCTCCAGCCCACAAGGCCACTCCTGTCTGCTGCCACTAGCCAGCACCCATACGGAGCCAGCAGCCCGACACTCCTGCCCGTTTCAGGACACACAGCCGTTTTCGGGCCACTTTGACACTCGTCGCCGCGGAAGACATGGACCAGCTCCCCAAGCTCGCGGCCAACTACGCGCCTCTCAGCCCGGTGGGCTTCCTGCCGCGCGCCAATGCCGTCTACGGCGACCGCGCCTCCCTCGTCTACGGCCGCGTGCGCTTCACCTGGAGCCAGACCCACGAGCGCTGCCGCCGCCTCGCCTCCACCCTGCTCCTCACCCTCGGCGTCCGCAGGAACGACGTCGTCTCCGTGCTCGCGCCCAACGTGCCGGCCCTCTACGAGATGCACTTCGCGGTGCCCATGGCCGGCGCCGTCCTCAACACCGTCAACACCCGCCTCGACGCCGCCGCCGTTGCCGCCATCCTCCGCCACGCCGAGGCCAAGCTCTTCTTCGTTGACTATGATTACGTGCGCCTCGCCAGCGACGCGCTCCAGCTGATCGCCGCTGCCGGCGCGCCCGTGCCGCTCGTCGCCGTCATCGACGACCTCGACCGCCCCACCGGCGTCCGCCTCGGCGAGCTCGAGTACGAGGCGCTTGTCGCGCATGGTGATCCCACGGTCGAGCTCCCGGAGCTGCAGGACGAGTGGGACGCGGTCACGCTGAACTATACGTCCGGCACCACGTCCGCGCCCAAGGGCGTGGTCTACAGCCACCGCGGCGCTTACCTCAGCACCACCAGTTTGCTCATGTCCTGGGAGGTGGGCACCGAGCCGGTCTATCTGTGGACGCTCCCCATGTTCCACTGCAACGGCTGGACCTTCACCTGGGGCATGGCGGCGCGCGGCGGCGTCAACGTCTGCATCCGCGAGAACCGCCCCGCTGAGGTCTACCGCGCCATCGCCCGCTACGGCGTCACCCACATGTGCTGCGCGCCCGTCGTCTTCAACATCCTCCTCGAGGGCGGCGACGCCACCGCGCGGCTCGCCAAGCCCGTCAACGTCCTCACCGGCGGCGCCCCGCCGCCGGCCGCGCTGCTGGAGCGCGTCGAGAAAATCGGCTTCAACGTCACGCACGCCTACGGGCTCACCGAGGCCACGGGGCCCGCGCTGGCGTGCGAGTGGCGCGCCCAGTGGGACAACCTGCCGATCTCGGAGCGCGCGCGCCTCAAGGCCCGGCAGGGCGTCAGCGTGCTCTCCCTCGCCGACGCCGACGTCGTCACCGACGACGCCGCGATGGCCAGGGTGCCGCGGGACGGGAAGACGATGGGGGAGATCGTGCTCCGAGGCAGCAGCATCATGAAGGGGTACCTCAACAACCCGGAGGCGAACGAGAAGGCGTTCAGGGGCGGGTGGTTCATGACAGGCGACGTCGGCGTGGTGCACCCGGACGGGTACATCGAGATCAAGGACAGGTCCAAGGACGTGATCATCTCCGGCGGCGAGAACATCTGCAGCAAGGAGGTGGAGGAGGCGCTGTTCCGGCACCCGGCCGTGGCCGACGCGGCGGTGGTGGCCATGCCGCACGCGCACTGGGGCGAGACGCCGTGCGCGTTCGTGGTGGCGAAGGACAAGGCGGCCGGGGTCTGCGAGGACGACGTGATGGCCTTCTGCCGCAAGCGCATGGCGCGCTTCATGGTGCCCAAGAAGGTGGTGGTCTGGGACGTCCTCCCGAGGAACGCGCTGGGCAAGGTCGAGAAGGTGAAGCTACGGGAGGAGGCCCGGAAGCTGGTGCCGGCCGTGGCAGTGGCGCCGCCGGCGCAGAAGACGAAGGGGAAGCCGACGACGAAGACGGTCGGCGGCGGGCGCCGGGACGAGCACCCGGTGGAGCAAGTCATGGCCATGTCAAGGCTATAGGGCATGCAGAGCGCCATTGCCAACAACAAGCATACGTACGTGCGTTCCTACGTGCATTTTCTTCGTGATGTCGTACGGTTTGAAACCATGGTGGTCAGGTCATGAAGAGGTCTACGTGTGTTGGTAAGAAGTACAGTAGGAACTTGGCACCATGCATGCAGGCGTGCCAACGTTGCAGAAATAAGCAGGGAGTGCGGTTAAGACTAAAGAGAGCTAGCTGTGAAAAGCTCTATTCTGTATAGGATGAAACGAGGTCTGTGTTAGTGCAGTGGCACCAAACTGTTTTTTACTCTGTTTTTCTCTTCTTTTTCTGATGATCAATTGGAACTTTCATATATGTATACAATGTAAATATCCAGTGTGGAAATGCCAAGGAAATTCTTGGTTTCAATTTTTTTTTTGAGACAGGTTTCAAATCCTTCTGTAAGCACTTAACTAAAGGGGGTGACTAGATCTCAGTCGATTTAACCAAGTCCCAGTCAAGTGACATAATATGCAAGAGAGAAAAGAAAAAAAACAAATTATTTTTTACGAATCTTAATGTAGGATCTCACGGATATAGCATCGACTGAGACTTAACAAAGTTTCGGTCGACTAAGACTTAGCAAGACTGTTAACTGAAAGTCTGCTATGATCTGCCCCCTCTGCAGTTGGAACCACGCGCTCCCTCGCTAACCTCAGCATTAAGCCGTTAGGTTCCATTTGCGTGTAAACATGTACGGCCATACAAGTCTTATTAAAATGTTATCAAGTAACCACCCCCACTGAACGCCATTTTCCTAAGAGTGATAGTGATACTGCTTGCCAGAAATTACTATCTCCCACTCTCACACGGTTTACGCTAGCTGCAAGATACTACTCCCTCCGTAAACTAATATAAAAACATTTAGATCATTATTTTAGTTATCTAAACACTATTATATTAGTTTACAGAGGGAGTACTAGAAAGGACACGAGGATATTCGTGGAGAAGAGTGACAAGAGCTCTCGTGATTCTCGTTTCGACGCATTGCGACGACGTAACGCGCTGTACGAACTTGATGTAGTTTATCCGCTTGCTCGCCCATCTCTTGTGATTGGGGTGGTAATTATTGTAAAGTGCGTCCGTCGGGGGCTCGTATTTTCAATAAAAGATTGCGACCGCGACCGGGTTTTGGTTGTCTTGTCAGAGCAGCTCTCATGTGCGGCGTGAATAAAACAGGGACCGTGTGTTGCGTATGTGGAAGGATTCGGAGTCCTGTGCTCAGCAGCAGCAGCAGCAGCAGCAGCACAAAACATACAGCGGCAGCAGCAGTATTCATTCATTCAGCAGGCAGGAGGTCAGCACAAAACAGCAGCAGCAGTTCGGCAGCATTAAGCAGAGATTCAACACAAAACAGCAGCAGCATTAAGCAGCAATTTATTATATAGCCCAAAACAGCAGCTACATTAAGCAGCAACAGAGCACAAAACAGCAGGAGCCGGTGCCCAGATTTACAGCAGACTGTGTGTGATGGAAGTGGAACAAGGCCTTTTCTCATCTCGCTATCACATGAACACCACGGTGTGTGTGCGCCACCAACAACGACCGCTGGGCGACTCGGGCGCCGCCATCAACCCTAGCCTAGTCGGGCCTTCCTCCTCCCCGCCGCCGCCGCCGCCGCCGCCGCCGGAGGACGCCGCCGGGCAAAGTCTGCGCGGCCGACGGTGGCGGCGGGGGCTTCCTCTCGTGACGGCCTCTTGCCTCTGTTGGGCAGCGGATCCGGAGGCATGTCGGCGCGCGTTGGGACCATGGGTCTCCAGCGACCGGCGGCTGAGCGCGGCGTCCGCTTGAGGGGCGTGCGCGGCGGCTATCGGCGGCGTGGCATCCGCTGCGTCGGGGGTGAGCGGTTGGGGCTGCAGCGTTTGCTAAATTTGGGCACGACCCAGATTGGATGACGTTGTGGTTCTCCAACTTGGGCGGATGCATGGCTGGTTGGCTACGTCATGGGCTCAGCCCTCATGGCGTTGATCGTTCCAGCGGCCAGCGAGGACTGGATCCCGGGGCGGCGGCCTCGGACGGCGGAGGATGCGGCTGTGGTCTCGCGACGGCCGACATGGCGGCTGGATCTTCGCGGCCAGGCGGGGCGTGCTGGCGCGGGGAGGCCGTGGTGAGCTTCTCGGTCCAGATCTGGATCGGGGGCTCCTCCGGCCTGCTGCATGGGCGGCGCGTCCCGTCGGCGGCGGCTGGATCCCGGGGCGGCGGTCCTGGAAGGTGGTGGCTGGTGAAGCTCAGGCTTCCCCCGGCGGCATGGCGTGGTGCAGTCCATATCCAAGGCGGATCTGCATCGGCGATATCATGGTTTGGCCATGGTTCAGATCAGAGACGGTGATGAGTGTGCGGGATTCATCCCGGCGGCTCTCGCGGTTTGGCGAGGTGGGGTGGGAGCCCTCCTCCCAGGCTCCAGTGGTGGCGCATTCAGGCAGTGGCTGGTGCGCCAGGGCTCCTATGGTGGCACTGCTGTTGTGGTTGGTCGCCGGATCTAGGCGGCTAGATCTGGGGCTTTGAAGACGGTCGAGACATTTCACATGTTGTCGGGTGGATTTCTTGGAACGGATCCGGGTGAAAACTTGGTCTTCGGTCATTGGCCGGAGCCGGTGATGACGATACTCTTATCATCGTTTCCTTCATGAAGGCATCATCGAGGTGAAGTTCCCAACCCCACCCAATACATCCGGGGGAAACCCTAGATCAGTTGATCGGATGACGGCGACATTCATGTGTCGTTACCCCCTTGGGGGCGGCATTCTTGGAGATGCACTCGGGCTCGAGGGACCAGCGGATGGCATCTGCGGTGGAGCGGTGTTTCTTTCTACATATTCATGGCGGCGGTTCTCAACGGCATGGAGCAGTGGAGACTTGGCATCAGATGTGTGGCGAGGGACACGCGCAGGAGGTCGACGTTGTCTGGCGTCGTGGTGGCGTCGATGGCAGAGTGGCCTGACAAGGTCGATACGTCAGTACATGCTTTGAGGATGGATCGAGGGAAGACGGAGGTGACGGCCCTTTGCAGCGTGTGCGTGTGGTACTCACTGAGAGTGCGCCGGACCGGAGTGTTACCCAGTCCCGCCTATGTGGCTTGGATGGGGCATCCGGCGTTAGATGTTAGGCCTTTGTGCGATGTCTGTTTGGTATTTGGCCCGGACATTCGGCACACCTTCATCAAGGGGATAGGAGTAGCGACAAGTGTCGTCTAGATGGTGGCCTCGGACTTACTGTTGTATTACCTTATAAGGGTTGTGTGAATTAATAAATAATATGGGCGCATGCATCATCCAGATGCAGAGGCCGGGGGTGATTCCTCCTTTTCTAAAAAAAAAAAACCCAACAACGACCAATGGCAAACAAAAGGGGAACGAGGGCTTTGCTTGTGCGAAACGGGAGCAAACCTTCCTGAGGTTGACACGATCCAGACGAGAGAGAGAGAGAGAGAGAGAAATTCTGAAGGAAGTGCCTCGCTTATGCATCGCATTACAGGGATGTCTGTCTCCGATCCCAGCGGCAGCGAGGACAGCGACCGGCGGCGCCTCGGGTCAACTCATCGTCGTCGTGTTTCGTGTGCGTGGCCAGCACTGTACGTGTACCTACATCTTGTATTTCTTCAGAAAATACTCCCTCCATCTCAAAATTCTTGTCTTATATTCGTCTAAATACGGATGTATCAAGTCACGTTTTAGTATTAGATACATCTGTATCTAGACAAATGTAAGATAAAAAATTAGAACCGAAGGAGTAGCATGGAAATAACATGCAGGACGGCAACCTATGATCATAAGGGTGGGTTCGTCGCGGCGTCGAATGAACAGCTGGAGCATGTCGCAGATGCAGGGCCGGCGGAAGCATATGCATTACGACATGGCTTACTATTGGCGCAGCAACTGGGGATAAGCAAGCTTATGGTTGAGTCGGACTGCCTCGAGGTAATCAATACTATGAATAATGAAGGCTTCACGGCTTCAAGCACGGCGGCGATTAATTCAGATTGTTTGGTCCTGATCATAGGATACACTTCGGTCACTTTTGTCCATTGCCCTAGAGAGGCAAATTCTGTATCTCACGATTTAGCTAGGCTGGCGAGGCCGTCCCCTTCACTGTGGGTCGAGGAACCGCCGGCTTTCATTGTAAAAGGTTTGGTGGACGATGTAACAGTTATATGATCCAATAAAGTGACCAAAGTTTAAAAAAAAGCATGCATGACGGCAAAATACCCAGCTCCTGTAGCGCACTGTTTCGGCACCGTCTCTCAGTCTCAGAGGTTGCCTCGTGATACTCCTGCCTGTTGGCCGCATGGATTGATGACGATGATGATGCAGTGATGCTGTGATTTTCTGAAGATTTGCAAGGTATCGTATCGAGACTGACTCAAAAATGTCTGGCTGGCTCTTGGTCACGCCATGAAATACTACTTTCCCTTTATGCAGAGCGAGCATGGTCACGCCATGAAACACAATGCCATATGTTTCAAATATTTTTTGGAAACATGTTTCACTTTATTTCAGCGAGTTATTTCCCTTTATTTAAAGTTTAAGATTAACATGGGATACAAACGCGTGGAGGTGGATTCGACAGCCACACACGGGTTCCAGACAACACTTCCTTTATGATCCTCTCCCTTTCATGGCTGAAAGATGAACCCTTTCAGCCTCCAAAAAAAAACCTCCCGCAAAAAAGATGAAGAAGATGAACTCAAAGTCAGATATGGGCCCTCGCGTGACGAATAAAGGCCCAATTCGTCCTAATATCGATCTCAGCCCAGTGTCGCTGCCTGGTTTATGTGTCCGGTACTCCCAACGTGCTGGGCTATATTAAGCCTCGCTGGCTGGCAGTAGCTTTTCTTACGCGCCTGTTGTTACCGTTGCCATGACGACAACCACCGTGACCTGCTACGCTTGGAGTTGCTCGACACACCAATGGTGCGGGCATCATCACTGTAGGAACAATGGGCGTGAACGGGATCATCGGAGGCGGCGAGCCAAGAACCATCCCCGGCTGGACTTGGATTACACCTGGAGCAGCGGCGGCGACCGGCACTGGTGGCACCATGGCTGTAACCGCCGCTGCCGGCGTCATGCTGCCGCCGACGGCGACGGACATCGCGTGGACTTGACGCTGCAGTGACTTGATGTACCGGATGGTCAGGTCTAGCGTCGAGGCTTGGCTACACCGCTGAAATATGCCGGCGGTGGATCATGATCAACAACTCGGTACGTACTCGTATTTGCATATTTTTGTGCAAGTTCATCAACTGAATATGAGGCATGGCGACGTGAGTATAGTACCTTGTCGTCGCATCCTGGAACGAGATGTTGCAGGGTCTTTAAGCTCTTATTTATCTTGGACCTTCGTCTCTGCGCATATATACATGCGTTTCTATGTGTAATCAATAACCGGATCAGAGTGTCACGATGGAGCTAGTACCTTTTCTGTTTGGCTCTGTGTTCCTCCGCTGGCCGTCCTCCTTGCGGTGGAGTCGCTTGTTGTGTCCTGTGTCACACAACAGTTATTTTTCAAAATAAAGACATATTATCTTCCATATTAAGAAGAGGACATATAAGTACCGTTGCCATGTTATGTTTCACTGTCTTCCCGCTCTTCTCCTTCAACAGCTTGTTCGAGCCCTCCGATGTTATCACCCAATTATCCGACCTCTGCTCGGCAACATCGTCGTCGTCACCAACACGATCTTGACCACCACCTGTGATAATCGGGTAGAGCCATGTCGCCATTTCGTCCTCGGAAGGTGGCACATGCAACACCTCAGGCCTACGCAAACATGATGAGATGGTGATGCCTCCTCCTTTCCACGCCAACTCGTAGAGATCCCCGCTGCAGAACAAGATATGTATGCGGGCTAATTTAAATGATAAATAGGTACTCCACACTGCTGTATTTATTAACGAGCTGTCTAGGAGAAATGCTATGATACCATGCACCCACACTCATGTCCATCCCTCTGTAGTTTTTGCCTTGCAAGTTTCCAAAATTTGTCCAAAAAAGCATGGTGATACATATGGGCAAATATATAGTCACTTCCAGCAAAATTATAAAAAATACGACCATTTAAGCCCTGCATAAAGAATATTTTTCTAAAATATCAGAAAAAAATCACGGTGTTACACAGGGAAAGGGGCGAGCCCGCAAGTTAGGAAACCACAAAAGTTTGCAGACAAGTATATCCCGGACTACTCCTATGACCGATCTGTCACCCATACATGAAGGTCTTGGCCCCGTCCCGCGTGATGTGGTACATGCACATCTTCCAATAGAGCCGATGCAATACATATGGAAATATATTTTTTCATACGATCCAGATTGGATCGAGTTCCACTATCATCAGATAACGACCAAGTACCAGTGGACACATGTGGTAAAGCAATCCAAATTATTCAAAATAATAATAATTATGAAACAAGTCACAAAGCACCGTAGGGTCTTGGCGCAAGAGAACACAATAAAAAGGTAAACCACCAAGGAACGAAACACCCCCATGTTACCACCGGAAATGCTAAACCTACGAAGAGCGTATGTAAGCTTACGAAACATGCGCAAGTAATCTAAGCACCCCCTGCCTAATCTAAACACCCACCCCTACCTGGTCTGGCCTCGCTGATCATCCTCACTGCCTGGCGTCTTTGGAAGGCGTGGAACGCCTGCGTCTTCAATGGCGTGACCCCCTCGACCTCCCTCCTCGTCAACGACATCAAGGAAGATATGCCCGCGGCTGGGCTGCCGCCGGAGCCAAAAGGCTCAGCAACCTGCTCCCGCCGCCGTAGTATTCGTCTGTGGGGACTTGCGCATCCCCCCTTCCTTTGTATGTGCCCTAGTAGCTCTCGCTTACGCCCTCTCGCGTGTGCTTGCGAGGCTACCTATGTAATCATCACTTCTTTTTCTTCTATCAATGCAATGATACGCAAAACTTTCATGTATTCGCCAACAAAAGATTTTCGGAGGTGAGCCCCACCCTCCCTTAAAAACCAATCCTAATCTTCCATGTTGGCTGTTACGTAAACCTAATTAGCTTTCTTACGTGAGTCTAGCGTTGCCCACGTTGCCACCCTACAGGAGAGGTGGCCAACCTGCCGCATGCACCGCTACTGAAGTTTTAATGGCCATAGGACGCCACAAAGCTTGCAAGGGGCAAGGGAAAAACCAGACCCTTTTGCACCCCCCCCCCCCCCCTAGAACAACGCACACGCAGGGTTAGCTTGTATGCATGCACGTACTCCCTCCCGTTCGGAATTATTTGTCGCAGAAATGGATGTATTTAGACATATTTTAGTTCTAGATACATTCATATCCGAGACAACTAATTTTGAACGGAGGGAATATAATTTAAGGAGCGAGCTAGCGTGTGTACTTGGAGTACGGGCAGTTGCCGGACTGCTCGAGGAAGTTGCCGACGCGGGAGGCGGAGACGATGGCCTTGCCGCGGTAGTC
The DNA here is from genome assembly GCF_018294505.1 of Triticum aestivum. Taxonomy (NCBI): domain Eukaryota; kingdom Viridiplantae; phylum Streptophyta; class Magnoliopsida; order Poales; family Poaceae; genus Triticum; species Triticum aestivum. The sequence goes on from NC_057806.1 coordinate 665,428,038, forward strand.
GCCGGAGCAGGTTGTCATCGATGCCCGCCCGGCCGAGAGTACTGATTGATCACTTGCTGCTGGCTGCTTGGCCTTCTGGTAGGTTCCAAGAGGTATACAAACGATCTTTTGTACTGTCCATATATATAGGAGCACCTACCATCTGCCCGGAACGTAACCCATCTGTGCCATTTTGCCTCAAAAGAAAGAAAAGCACATGCAACTATCCTACTAGCTTGTACGAGTAGCTCCATTTTTAATAAAAAAAAGGAAAAGTGTTCCTTCTCCGATTCCTATTGATAGAAAACAAGGTACTCCCAATAGTTGGAGTATAGGGGGTATATCACTTGGCTAGACTCTCTCGGGCTAGAGCGTACAGATGCATGCATCCATGGGTAGGTTCCAGACGTTTCCATCATTCCTTGCCGACTTGCGCGTCTGCTCCATCGGTAGTGGTTTCCCATATGCGCATATCACGTGAAACCACTCGTTCGGACGATAAGCATGCATGGAACTGCGCGCTCTCACTGTGTATGCTCTGCATGGTACTTACGTGCGCCGCCGGTCTATGCATTCTTTGCATGCCAGCGTTGCATACTAGCTACCTTTTTGACTAAAGTACGTACCTAGTGCCCAGCCATGTCATCTACTTCTGAGATGGCAAAAATGTCCCACCTCCAAAAGTTTTCCAGTCTAGCTCTAACTTTGATTCAAAGATTTTTATAGGAATTTCATAGGATTGGAATCCTAGGAGTTTTTTCTATGTTGTTTGTTTGATTAAGGTTGTTAGAATCACGATTCCGTTATACGATTCTACGACTAAACGATCCAAACAGGCCCCTCCGATTCTACAATTTTGGTTCATAGAATCTACATTTCTACGATCCTGATAGTGAAGATTCTATTATTTGCGATCCTACCATCCGAGGTCCAATCCGGTTCAAAATCGTGATTCTGACGACAAATGATTATTCATAGAATTTAATCCTATAGAAAGTTTCCTAAGGATATTTTCTACTACCTTCCATAAGCTTTCTAGCATCCACTAAAACTTATTTGAAATAATCATTTGGGTTTTTTATGATGTAACCAAACAACCAAAATCATGTAGGGTTGAAATGAAAATAACATTTAAATCCTATGTTTTTTCTATCCCTGTGTTTTTAGAATTTCGAGGTTTGGAAAGACCCCTATTTGGGCAACACTACCTTTCTAAGTTCACTGGTGCAGGGAAGCCTATGAGTGGCGTGTCGTCCACGCGTCACTAACAAGAAAAAACATGCAGTTAGTATCATTCATGTGGTAGGCGGCGTGCCCTCTGTACGCCACTAGTAACGCACATACTAAGGGTTTCCTATTGGGTTTCGGCTTTCCGTGTTTTTTCTTTCGTTTTTTCCTTTTTTTCTATTTATCCTTTCTCTTTTTCTCAACATACAACTACATTTTTAATACACATTGTATATTTTTCATATACATGTTGAACATTTTTTAAATACATTTTTTGAACTCTTTTCAGATACATGTTGAACATATTTTAGTGGCATAAACATTTTTGTATAACTACATAAACATTAAAAAATTTGTGTGTACATATTTTTGGAATGCATGAATATTTTTAAATGTTACATACATTTCTTTCAAATGGTACGAAATATATTTTTTGAAGTATGGAAATATTTCCTTAATATTGCAATAACATTTTCTAGAAATGACACAAACATATTTTTAAAATGCGTGTGTCGGGGGTTGGGTGCGACATATGCCAAAGGATGGCTTATCATGGTGGGGGCGAGTAGAACATCGCCGGTGCCTGAAAACGGGATAAGGCGAAGGCATGCACGCCGGCGAATCTTACCCAGCTTCGGGGCTCTCCGGGGAGATAATACCCCTACTGCTGCTCTGCGGGGTCTCCGCATGATCACTGTGGCAAAGCGTTTACACGGTTGCTCCTCGAGCTGTTTCCTGGAGGTAGGAGAAGGCAAGGCTAGCTCTCTCCTTCCTATATGATTTGGTCTAGTGCTAATGGATTCCAACCCTTTGCATGGATGCCCTGGGGGTTTATATAGGCCTACCCCCCCCCAGGGGTACAATGGTAATCCGGCTGGGTGCGGGCCCAGCCATCAGTCTCTCTGGCCGCCGTCTTATCCGCCGACTCCTGGGGCCCGCCGACTGGTGGGCCCTGCCGACTGGCTCGGTACGGAGCCGATAGGCCGCGTCCGCCGTGGGCGGGTCTTGCCAGTTGCAGATTACTGTAGTCGTGTCTCTAATGATGCAGGATCGGTCATGAGGTCGTGGCGACAGCTTCGCTGTCTGGCGGGCGATTACTGTGGCCACTACCTGTCAGACTGATTAATGGTGCGTGGGGCCCGTGGGAGGGGCCGACCGACTCCTGGTGGCCGACTCCCATCCGGGCCGACTGGTGGCGCTCTCGCCGTCTTTCGTACGCCCACCGACTGGTGGGACCCATCATCCCTGGGTCGTACCGGCAGGCCGTCGTGGGCACAGGACTCCACCCTCTGGGGCTGACGTCAGGGCCGGCATGGCAATAGTGTCGCGCCGCGCGGAGATCTCTGCGGGTACGGCGTACTGTAGCCACGCCTGCCCTTGGAAAAGGGGTGGGAGTGGACCTTACTATGGCCACTCCCCGTCCCGTCCCTCTTTATGAGGGCATGGGGGTTGTTGGCGTCGCGGGCCGACTCCCCAAGGTCGGCTTCTCTGGAAGTCGCCAGTCAGGAGTCGGCTTATCCTGAAGTCGTCCCTGCCACTCGGCCGCGAGTGGGCAGTCGGCCGCCTCGCTGCCGACTCTCAGAAGGCGGCTCTTCGTCCTGGGGTCTCGAGGGGCGCAGTCTGCCTCAATGTCTTGAAATGTTCTGGGCCTGGGTTAGCCTACCCGTGGTCCATTACTCCGATAGTAGTCCCCGAAGCTGGTGAGGCTCCGAGGGCGACATGTCAAGGAGCCTCAACAGTTTCTTCTCTCCGGTGGTTGGATCTGGGCCTCTCTAGCCGTCCTCTATCAAGCCGACTAGTTGGAGTCGGACTTGCTCAAGGCCGACTTGCCCCTAGAAAAGTTTGAACGTCGCGGCGAAGTTCAGGCGGTGTGCCTGCTAAGCTTCCGGGTCGCCTCCCATGGTGGACCCGTCGCGAGGCGCCACGTGGCTGAGCTAGTCTGCTCACCCACGCGCGCGACGGGACAGGCCTATAGGCGGGGCCCGCCACTACCGCGCCTCGGCATGCGAACGGATCCGTTGTGGCCGCGCGGGCGGTTGGGGTTCCCGCGCGGTTATTGCACGTGGTAACTTCGTGTGGTAAATCGTGGGGGTTGTGGGGTCCCGGGCGCAGTTAATCCCATGACCGCCCCCTCGGCTTCTCAGCCCACGAGCCTACAAGTAGGCGGGGGGAGGGGGCGGCAAAGCACGCGCGCCCATTCTCCCCACTCCCTTTCGCTCCTTCTTGCTTCTTCTTCCTCTTGTCGTTGCTGCTCCGAATCACGCCGAGCCCACAGCGATGAGCTCTTCCTCCGCCGCCGCGCCTCCTGCTGTACGCTCCAGAGTGTGGGATGGCTCCGAGGTTTACGACGACGACATCGAGATCTTCCGCCAGACATGGCGGCTGCCCGGCAGGGTGCGGGTCCGCCTCGCGCCGGAGGGAGAAATATCGCCGGCGTCGGAGGAGGGCGAGCGGGTCATATTCCGCTCGCACCTTATGTGCGGCCTGGGGCTGCCGGCGAGTGGCTTTTTCCGCTCCTTCTTGGAGTTCCACGGGCTCCAGCCGCACCACCTTACTCCGAACACGGTGGTGCTGCTGGCTGCCTTCGCCGCCCTGTGCGAAGGCTTCCTCGGTGTTTTCCCCACCATCGAGCTCTGGGGTGAGTTCTTCCAGTCCAAGCTCGGCACACACGTCGCTGGCGTGCCGACCCAGTGCGGTGCATTCATCGCGATGCGGAGTTCAGTGGCCGACAATCCGTTTCCCACCATCGCACTGATTAAGCATGCATGAAACTACGCGCTCTCACTGTGTATGCTCTGCATGGTACTTATGTGCGCCGCCGTTCTATGCATTCTTTGCATGCCAGCGTTGCATACTAGCTACCTTTTTGACTAAAGAACGTACCTAGTGCCCAGCCATGTCATCTACTTCTGAGATGGCAAAAATGTCCCACCTCCAAAAGTTTTCTAGCCTAGCTCTAACTTTGATTCAAAGATTTTTATAGGAATTTCATAGGATTGGAATCCCAGGAGTTTTTTCTATGTTGTTTGTTTGATCAAGGTTGTTAGAATCACGATTCCGTTATACGATTCTACAACTTTACGACCCAACTGGCCCCTCTGATTCTACAATTTTGGTTCATAGAATCTACATTTCTACGATCTTGATAGTGAAGATTCTATTATTTGCGATCCTATCATCGGAGCTCCGATCCAATTCAAAATCGCGATTCTGACAACAAATGATTATTCATAGAATTTGATCCTATAGAAAGTTTCCTAAGGATATTTTTTACTACCTCCCATAGGCTTTCTAGCATCCACTAAAACTTATTTTAAATAATCATTTGCATTTTTTATGATGTAACCAAACAACCAAAATCCTGTAGGGTTGAAATGAAAATGACATTTAAATCCTATGGTTTTTCTATCCCTGTGTTTTTAGAATTTCGAGGTTCAAAAAGACCCCTACTTGGGCAACACTACCTTTCTAAGTTCACCGGTGCAGGGAAGCCAATGAGTGGCATGTCGTCCACGCGTCACTAACAAGAAAAAAAATACAGTTAGTATCATTCATGTGGTAGGCGGCGTGCCCTCTGTACGCCACTAGTAATGCACATACTAAGGGTTTCCTATTGGGTTTCGGCTTTCTGTGTTTCTTCTTTCGTTTTTTTCCTTTTTTTCTCTCTTTATCCTTTCTCTTTTTTGCAACATACATCTACTTTTTTCAATACACATTGTGTCGTGGAATTATCACGGCAGATGTCCTAGCAGAAGGACTTAGCCGTAGGGCCATCGCAACTAGGAAGCTTAAAGGGGTTAATCGGGACAAGGGACACGAGAGGTTTATACTAGTTCGGCCCCTTACGATGAAGGTAAAAGCCTACATCTAGTTGTGTTGGCATTGCTGGGGTTTTGATCACCAAGAGGCTAATCCGCCGGCTTGGTTATCGATCTCTTGTTTTCTTGCCCTAAGCCGCCTCCGGATCGTCCCCTTATATACACGGGTTGACGCCTGGCGGCCTACGGAGTCCCGACCGGCTCATAAAGCATGTCCGGCTTGGTGACTTCTTTTATATGCCTTTCTTTACAAGTTTTTCCTTACATACGGCGGTTTACAATATTGGGCCTTAAGCCGCCTCTGGGCTTAGGCCTTCTATAAGCCTTAATAAACTATCGTCTTGAATGTTTACTGGGCTTCCTTTGTGACCCGCCATTGGGGCTGACCCGGCCCCTCCTGAGCGGGTCATACCTGATAGCTATATCCCCAACATTAGGCCCCAGGTTGACTTTGAACTTTGTTCTTTGTCAATCTTCAATACTTAGACAAAATCCATCTTCCTTTCTTCGCAGAAATTTTTTGTAACCCGCCATGACGTCATTTCTTGAAAACACGAAAAACTATTATGACGTCATCTCTCAACGGATCTTTATTCTTTAATGAATTTCGAGTATCGAGGCGTCCGTTTAGTTGGATAATCATTATTCGGGTCTTCCTCGATTTTCGCGCCCGCCTGTTCGCTTATCCCCTTATAAATAGGCACGCCCGGTCTTTCTCATTCTTCTCTCTTCTTCGTCTTCTTCCTCACGCAACCCCCGCTGCTGCTCGAGCTCCGCCGCCGTCAGAGAGCACCTCTCCTCCGTCGACTTTGGCCCCTGCATCGACCCGAATCAGTCCAGAGAACGGCGGTGACTCTCCGTGGAAGATCTGTGGCTGTAAGCGTTTCCCTTCTTGCTCCTTAGATCTGCATTAGGGCTTTCTAGGTTTTTGCATGTTCTTCGTAGTTCATCGCAGTTTCTTCATAGTTCTTCCACTGCAGCCTCTTCTTGATCTAGAAAGAGATATATGTTTGTGCGGTAGTTGTTTTGTGCCTACTCTTGATACTACTAGATCCCTTTTCCCAGTATAAAGGCCTCATTAGGACTCACAAACTCATCTGCGCTGAACTTTTAGGTCTAGAATTTTTTTTCCATTTTGAATAGCCATTTGATCTGGAATAATATCAAGCAATTAGGAAACTTGTTTGTCTCAACACTTTGCCGAATCTGCTTTCTCAAATATCTGTAGTCATGGCGGCTTGTTGCGCCAACTTACTTTTCCTTATATGACATTAGCCCTTACTTAAGCCGCCATTACTCCCCTGTACCATCATCACTTAATTTCACCATTATCATTGAATTGAACCGGCATGTTGCTTTATTTTTAGTTCGTCTTTTGAACATCATGCCGTCCAAAGCACCGACTGTCTGCAACTGGGTTCCCTCAACAGTGACTGAGGATAATTTGAAGGACTTCTTCTCCATAGGATTTTTGCCAGGGAAGAATGTTATGTCTTACCGTGCACCTCACCCGGACGAGGAATGGCCCAATCCAAAAGATGCTGAAGTCATTATCTTTTCTCACCACATGAACTGTGGCTTTTCACCGCCCGGCTCAAAGTTCTTCAGAGATGTCCTCCATTTTTTCAAACTCCACCCTCAAGATCTCGGGCCCAACTCCATATCCAATATCTACAATTTCCAAGTTCTCTGTGAGGTGTACCTTCAAGAAGAACCGACTGTGGAACTCTTTAGAGAGTATTTTTATCTGAACCGCCAGAACGAGTGTACCAATGGCCCTAGCTTGGAACTTGGAGGCATCTCAATTCTGCGTCGACAGGGCGCCGTCTTCCCTCTAATAGTCTTGCCGAGTCATCCCAAAGACTGGAATCAGGCTTGGTTCTATTGTCAAGACACTTCACCAGCAAATGAGAAGCCACTGTCGGGTTATCGCGCAGAGCGACTTGACTCCAAGTTTGCGCTCCCTGACAAACTCACTGCCGCCGAACGCAAGAAGCTTATGCCATCAATCAAAAGGATTAACGCCTTATTGGGGAACGGCTTAACTGGAGTTGACTTGACCCATTGATAGGTCTCATGGCGGGTCATCCCTCTAAGCCGTCGATCCAAATTGATGTATGAATATGGTGGTGGCCCAAATGACTCTCTTCATCATAGCTCCGTTCAACTTACTGAAGAAGATATTGTTTCAATGTCAACTCTTCTAGTGAACGGCAAGTATGAAGACTGCAGTAAAGTCGGGTTAAACCCGTTCTGCAAACTTAACCCGGCGCCAGAGGTAAAGGACCTCTGACCTCTTTCTCTTTGTATTTTTCTCAGCCGTTTTAAATACCTGCATGACCTTTCATCTTGTTTATTTGTTTACATGCCAAATCTGATTTCTGGAAAGCCAAGTATGACCACAAAGCCGCCAATAAGGCTAGAGCCGCCGCCATGACCGCCAAGAAGACGACCCAGAGGTCTAAGAAGAATAAGAAGGCCACCGTTGAGGACCTCTTAAAGCTTGACGACGATACTTCTGAGTCGGAGGTAGCCCTTGACTCCCTTGGCCAGTTTTTTAATAACCTTATTGACACTGATTATTGCCAGGACGACACAGGGGCCAGTCAGGCCGGAGAAGAAGAGGTAATTACTTCCTCCGACTCAGACCATTTGCCGAGACAGAAACTTCGACTGGTAACCTGGAAAGTAAGGTTTTCGCACCCTTTGGCTTATTTGGACCCTCATTTTCTTTTGAAAAAGCAGCAACACGAGAGCCGTCGTCAAGCCCAGAACGATGATGAGCCGCCTCCTGTTGTACAACAAACTCCTAAAAACGCCAAAATGAGGTCTCTTTTATATTCCTCTTCGGCTTTCATTAATGAATATATTCTCTTGTGCTACTGACGTTATTTGCCCTTTGAAGGAGGTTTCTCGCTCTTCTGGCGACTCCTCTCAGACACAATTTCCGGCCTTCAAAACTGCCCATGGGTAAGGAAACAATCATCTTTCCTCCGTGTTTCTCAAACTGCAACTTTATATTGACAGTCTCATAACATCTTTCTTAGTGGCCAAGCTAAGTCCAAGAAGGCCAAGGTGACTAAGCCGGCGGAAGACTCGTCAGTCCTTGCGCCTGAACCGGCCATGCCACCTTCTCCCCCTCAAACTGAAGCACCAGAAGACCCGGCTGCCAATGCTCAATTAGATCGTCCTGAGCCGTCAGCTGACGATACCATCGTTAACCCCTCTACTACCGGACCGTCCAGCTCGGCCAACCCGCCATCATCGTCTTCCCATGACGTTCTGATTACTGGAAGCCGTTTTGTTGAGCCGGGGACTCCCACCGTGTTGGCTCGTCACACCGCTAAACAAGAGGCCTTGGAGAGACAAAAAGTGCGTTTTGATGTTTCTCACTACAACCATCTGAACGCCAATGACATATTGTCTGGCTATCTCAGCCATGTGCACTCCAGCCGTGACTCGAAAGTCGAGATGGTGAAGCAATTGCAGCTGAAGTATGAGGTATGCTCTTCCGGCTTACTTATATTCTGCCAGCCCCCAAGTCTTTAGATTATGATAAAACCTGAATGATCTGTAGACTTATGATATAGGCTAAAGCTTTACCCTTAGATTTTTCTAAAGTCCAACAGAATAGTATAAACTTCACTTATAGTCCCCAAGGGCCGGCTCGATGGATCAAAATGAACCGGTACTTAACTTCAGAATTGTCACTACAAGAAATATGTCAACTTGTGACCACCACTATTGGTCACTGAAAGGTCATTGTTTTTCATTTGTGACCTTTTTTTGACCAAAAACAGAAGGTCAAAAGCTGGCGATCGTAAACTGAAATTAACGACCTTCTCTGTGATATGTAAAAGGTCGTTGGTTCTTTGACCAAAATTTTGGTCACTAGCAACCTCCCCAGGCCACGTAGGAATCCAGCGTGGCAAGCTGACATGGATAAGAATCAGTCCAGTCCAATTCGGTGTTTTACATGGGCCGAGCCCATTAATTCAGCATTTTTAATATTTATTTTTCCTGTTAATTTTCGCTAGCTATATGGGCTTGGGCCATTGATTCGGCCTTTTTTTCTAAGATGCAGCCTAGACCAACAATTCAGCCTTTTTAGTTTTGGGTTGCGGCCTTTTTCCTTTTTTGCAAATGGGTCCCAATTGTCAGGTTCTAAATGGGCCCCAAATGTTTGATTCTAGTTTGTGGGTCCTTGTTGTCATGGTCATGTTCCTCAGATTTCAATATGCCAGTAATTAAACCAGTATTTAAATCAAAATAGACAGAAAACAGATGTAATACTTCAAATAACAAGAAGCAATATGTTACATCATCTAACACACATACAAATGTGATCACACATACAAATGCGATCACAGTATAATAAGCTCTACAAGTGGATCACATGAGCCAAGTTCGTGCTTCAGTTTGTTCCAACAGATCAGCATCAAGGGCTTCATTACTCCTTGAACTAGCTCCAATGAGCTAGAACTATGCTTCTTCCGACTTCTTCGTCTTGTTGCTCGCGACAAAACATGAAAGGCCAGCATGTGCATGTTATAGAACAAAATGGTTAGAAACAAAATAAAAGCAAATCTAACAGCAGATACAAAAATAATGAAGGCCATTCTGTGTGCATATATACCAGCAGAACACATAAACCCATCCATAAAAATCTTGTTTTTGAACATTGGCATCAAATCAACACAAACACTGAATTAACATGCACGAAAGGAAAGAGCTAATACAAGGCAGGTATATGGGTATCAAAACTAACAAGAAAGGAACAACAATCTATTTTAAGTATTTCAGGTTTGAGGCATTTTCGATACTACAATCAATATATAACAGCCAACATTTCAATCCATGGACACCACATGACAGAAAAGGTACTAAGGCACTTGCTACATAAAACCAAAGCAAGGTACATAGCACATGCATGCCAACAATAAATTGGTACCAAATCCAGAAATCATCGTCTGAAATGAAGTTAATGAGAAATTTTAGAATCAATTTAACAGTTGATAGTAATGTTTGCATTGGACACATCCAGAACTAAAATTATACATACACGCCGAAATTCCGATGGCCAATGCCTCAATATAGTAAACACTAAGCATGGGACATAGTAAAGATTTGACACAACCAGAACTGAAAGCATTCACTCCATCAAGCATATCTACAATGCAGCACACAAGAAAAGAGAGATATGCAACGGGGTAGCAATGACATACAGATAATCACTTAACAAGCAGCACGAACATGAATAAATCACATAACTAAGTACAACCAAGTATCCCAGCTGAGAGCAAACATGTATTCAACATTTCTGCCATTTCGATACATGCACGACAAAGAGTGGCGCTCATTTCTTACCACGGCAAAAGGAAGAGATGACCCCAGACAATGCCCTACTTCTCCAGGTCGCACTCAAGGCTCAACCAACTCCCCGGGGTACAACCAAGTATCCCAGCTGAGAGCAAACATGTATTCAACATTTCTGCCATTTTGATACATGCACGACAAAGAGTGGCGCTCATTTCTTACCACGGCAAAAGGAAGAGATGACCCCAGACAATGCCCTACTTCTCCAGGTCGCACTCAAGGCTCAACCAACTCCACGGTGTGGACGATGACCCCTCCTTGCTCCGTCCGGACGGCGGGGTGCAAACTCGGAAGCCCTGCACATTACAACTTGCATCAATGCAGCAGCCATACAAGGAACTGATATCAAGCAGAGCACAAATTGAGAGAAAGTTACTGTCCAGGAGCTGACCTTCCAATGGATAATCATGGTGCGTCGTGGTGCCTTCATCTGGAGTCACAAGTTGAGTTGTGGGTTGCTGCTTTGCTTCCCCATATAGCACACCAGGTTCTCCTAAGATAGCAAACTGAAAACACAAAACATGATTAGGGAGTTGGTACATAAGAAAAGGAATTCATGCACGAATGGCATGTACAACTAAAAAAATCAGGCATCACATATTATTAGAATTGCATATTAGATGGCTGCAAGGTAAGTGTTTCTTCATATAAAGTAATTAGAAATACGTAGCCCGTAACTGTGCTGTAAGGATGGTTCTTTACAAAAAAAGAATTTGTAAGGAGCTTGGCTGGAGCGGCCGATCTAATTGTTATGATTTGTTGCTTCTGAATCACCGCAACGCTCAAAAGGGAATCATAACAGTGGATGATAGTTCAACTTCTGGTTATGGTGTTTCTTGTCCATTTTGCTGACTTGTACAAATAAATTCGAACATGTTGCTGGATGGCTTGCAGCTTATAAAAAATGCACTTGAAGCAACAATTAAATCACCGTATATAATTGAAGGGCTTGCCATATACTTACTGCCTGGCTTCAAGCAACGAATCACTCAAAACATACGAGTACTTATTTAATATAAGGAAATAAGAATGCCAGGAATGATTGATGACATGCATCCGCCTGAAATATGGTTGTCTGGTATGGTGTTTCTAGGACAGATTCAGGGATTCTTGTACTAGGTAGTAGCTCATTGGTTTTTCAGGCAATCAAAAGATAGTAATACATCCACAGAAAACAGGGAAGGGCGCCCCAGCCAATAGCAAAGGGATTTGAGGTTTAGGTTCAGGAGCAAAGTCTAGCAATCTACTGTAAGTAGTACTAGTACTCTGTATGTAGTAACTGAGCAGAAAAGGACTAGTAGAAGGTGTTGACTTTACAGATCACATCTTGGGTGTCAATTCAAGCAATTGCTGTAGAGTGAAAGAATGACATGATGTTACGTGGGCATTGACTTCTGCAACCGTGCTAGAGTTGGATGTGTCATGGTTGGCCTTTTTGTTCCTCTCAATGGTGGCTTTCACACTGCAAGTAACCGTTCAATGTCTAATTAGTACACATATATCTACACTCTGAAGAAAATTATACTAGAAATTAAGCAAAAGTATAATCACATGTATGCAAGGCAACTATATTGCATCACATGTTTCCTTATATCAATACTGCCATACTAGTAGGTTATAGTGTAGTACTTATTGTCTTACCAGATCCGCCGGCCGGCAGCTTCTCCCACGCCCCATTCTGGACTGCAAAGAAACCAAGATAATTTCGTGTCACATTTGTCTGTACAGCACCAACACAAACTGATGTATGCACTACTGTACACGAGTGAAAAATACTGCTCTATAACACTGGATAACAACAGACAGCATCTGGCCAGTATCTAACCGAGATCCAGGCGGTTCTGAATCTAGCCAGTCTGTGTCTCTGCAAGATTGCTTTTTATGAGACACAGCTAGCTGCTAGTGCTTGATATAAACAACTGAATATGGCTAGGTGTTAACTGAAATATGGTGCGCTCTGAACCTAAGCTAACTCTGCCTCTTTGCGAACATGTGGACCTTCATCCAGAAAAGAAAATCCCCCTTTTATCTATTTCTGGGAACGGTTCCATCAGTTTATGAGTTTTTTGTCATTTTTTAGAGTGAGAGAGTCAGTTGATGAGTTAACTTAACAAACATCCACACAAATAAATCCAGATCCTATTACTAACGTTTCTATACTCAGTGAGACGTGATGCGTTGTTACCCCTAATTAATTAGCTCAAAATCTTACTCAACAAAAGAAAGATGTAGATTGTTAAGTAGGCAGATAATAATGTTTGCGACGGGGAGGCAGTCATACAGGTAGATTTTCCCTCCACCTAAGGTTCAGCTAAGTGCAAGAAACATGAAGAGAGATCCATTTTCAGAGAATCATTACCGAGTCACAGTCACCACTGGCCCTTTCCACTCCATACTCCATGCCTACATACACCCCAGCAACAACACCTGTAGATTAGTCACACAAAAAAGCATCTGAATCTGTCAGCGAGAATTAGAAGAACAGATGAAAGAGTAGGGTGGGGGGTGCGTACGGCGCCGATCTTGAGGAAGCCGTCGACGGTGCGGTTGAGGAGCGGGTTCCCAAGGTCTATGGCCCCCATCTCCTAAGGCAACGCTGCTGGAGCAGAGGTGAACGAGGACAACCGCGATGGGGCGGCGCCATGGTCCCCTCCCGGTCCGACGTGGCCTAGCCTCAGATGATGGCCGCCCGCTCCATCCCCCTCCAGATCACGCAGGACAAGAGGGAGGAGGACGTCGACGGGGGACGCCGGCCAGCCCCTCCTGCGCCAACTCCGGGGACGCCGACCGCAACGAGTGCGTCTGTTAGGAACCGCAGGAGAGGGAGGGGAGGCGCGGAGTGTTGTGCGTGTACGTGGTCGCGGCGGGGCACGCCGCCATCCTGGCCGTGGACTGCCTGCCTGTGGTCGCCAGGCCGGCGAGACGAGGCGCCGCGCGGCAAAATCCCAAGGACAGGGTGGTTGGTTGGCTCGGAGCGGATAAGGCTGGGGGAGAACAGGAGGAGGGAGGAGCTCGATCTCGTCTATAGGGAGGGTCATCGATGGTGGACGACGGATCGAGATCTGAGGGAGGAAGAGGGTAACTTGGAGACGGGGATCTGGGATTGAGGGGCGCGGGAGAGGGTGGAGCAGCGGCGCTTGGCGGTGTGGGTCGAGCTCTGCCGGAGGGAGGTGTCCGACACGCGCAGGAATGGAGATGGAGGCCGGGGACGGGAGGGCGAGGGGTTCTGACTTGGATTGGATCTGGGAGGGAGAAGGGGGCAGCGGCGGCTGGAGTGGGAGTGGATCTGGGTTAGGGTTTGGGTGGTTGGGCTGCGGATGGGACGAGGAGTGAGAGCATGAGCGGGTGTGGGTCATTGGATCTGTGAATATCCGACGGTCTGTGATGCTTGATCCGCATGACATGTTCATGAACCAATCAGAAGGATGCATAGGCTTTGATGATGTTATGACCATGTAAATTGGTCTTAATCGATTAACAATAAGCAAAGAACTACGAGTCAGTCAGATAATTTTGTCTAGAAATCATCCGCCTAGCTAGCCGCCCGATCTGCGCATTGGCGGTTGTTCGATCACATCAATATGTCACGATAGCACCGAGCGTGAAAAAGCTTCAACGCAACACCGATGACATCCCCATGAAGCTCCATTACAGCTCTCAACGACGTGCTAAGAGCTCCAACCCAGCACCACGGTGCCCGATGAAGCTCCATTGCAGTGTCGGGGAGATCCAACGCAGCACCACAACGCCCGGCGGTAAGTTCCCTTCTCTTTTTATGACAATGTTTACGTACGATTCCCTCAAATAACTAGATGTACTTTCATACTAGGTGGGATTTTCGTCGATTCACTATGAAGCGGGGCAAATTTTAACTATAGCTGCCTCATAGTTTGTTCAAATGATTCCATATTTCGCACAAGTTTGCATCTTGGAATTACAAACAATATTGCCAAAGGGATTTTTTATTTTATTTTCACGAGAAATCAATTTTTCATTTTTTGAGTGTCCAAAATGAGTTATTTTGTGAAGGACCTACCATATATTTGTTACAAATTTAGACAAAATTAATTTTCTAAAATATTAGGACATATTTAATGCACAATTGACAAAATGGATGGGTGCCAAAAGATTCGATCCACATCTCCTGAAAAAGACAAATTTCCGTCGATTCAGCAGGAAGCGGGTCAAATTTGAACTGCAGCTGCCTCATAGTTTGCTCTTTATTTTTTCCAAAAATCATTTCTAGGTAAATAAGTATCTATTTAATCATAGAAGCACCCAAAAGATTCCAAGATTCAAGCAGTAGCTAGGAACGGTCATGCCCGTCGTTTTGACCGCATTTTGAAACGGGCATAAAAAATTCAAAAAAATTCAAAAAATTGGAAAACCTTTGCATTGTGTCATCATATGTGACCAAGTTACCAGGAAAAATAATAAACTTATAATACAACAATTCTTTAAAAAAGTGTTCTCAAAAACGAGCTATCATGTGTGAAGATTCATGGCTTTGAAGCCAAATGATCAATGTTATAGCCACATTCATGGCATAGTTTGTTAAAATGATCTCATATTCTGCACAAGGGTGCATCTTGGAATGGCAAACAATGTTGCCTAAGGAAGTTTTCATTTTCTTTGGACGAAAAATTCATTTTCCATTTTTTGAATGCCCAAAATGAGTTTTTTGTGAAGGACCTACCATATATTTGTTGTAAAATTGGACCAAATCAATTTTCTAAAATATTAGGTCATATTTAATTCACAATTGACAAAATTCTTGGGTGTTAAAAGTTTTGATCCACCTCTTGTGAAAAAGACAAATTTCCGCCGATTCAGTAGGAAGCGGGTCAAATTTGAACTGTAGCTGCCTCATAGTTTGCTCTTTATTTTTTCCAAAAATCATTTATAGGTACATAAGTATCTATTTAATCAGAGAAACATCAAAAGTTTTCCAAGATTCAACCACTAGCTAGGAACGGTCAAGCCAGCCGTTTTGACCGCATTTTGAAACGGGCATAAAAAATTCAAAAAAATCAAAAAATTGGGAACCCTTCGCATTGTGCCATTATATGTGGCCAAGTTCCTAGGAAAAATAACAAACTTGTAATACGACAATTATTTTAAAAAAATGTTCTCAGAAACGAGTTATCACGTGTGGAGATCAATGGCTTTCAAGTCAAATGATCAATCTTATGGCCACATTCATGGCATAGTTTGTTCAAATGATCTCATATTGTGCACAAGGGTGCATATTGGAATGGCAAACAATGTTGCCTAAGGAAGTTTTCATTTTCTTTGGACGAAAAAACCATTTTCCATTTTTCGAGTGCCCAAAAGGAGGTTTTTTTGTGAAGGACCTCCCAAATAATTGTTGTAAAATTGGATCAAATCAATTATATAAAATACTAGGACATATTTAATGCACAATTGACAAAATGGTTGGGTGTAAAAAGTTTTGATCCACCTCTCGTGAAAAAGACAAATTTCCGCCGATTCAGTTGGAAGCGGGTCAAATTTGAACTGCAGCTGCCTCATAGTTTGCTATTTATTTTTTCCAAAAATCATTTCTAGGTACATGAGTATCTATTTAATCAGAGAAACACCAAAAAAATTCCAAGATTCAACCACTAGCTAGGGACAGTCATTCCCGCCGTTTTGACCGCATTTTGAAACGGGCATAAAAAATTCAAAAAAAAACAAAAAATTGGGAAACCTTCGCATCGTGTCATTATATGTGGCCAAGTTCCCAGGAAAAATAACAAACTTGTAATACGACAATTATTTTAAAAAAGTGTTCTCAGAAATGAGCTATCATCTTTGAAGGTTCATGGCTTTCAAGCCAAATAATCAATCTTATGGCCACATTCATGGCATAGTTTGTTCAAATGATCTCATATTGTGCACAAGGGTGCATATTGGAATGGCCAAAAAATTGCATAAGGGAGTTTTCATTTTTCTTTGGACAAAAAATCAATTTTCCATTTTTCGAGTGCCCAAAATGAGTTTTTTGTGAAGGACCTACCATATATTTGTTGCAGAATTGGACCAAATCAATTTTATTAAATACTAGGCCATGTTTAATGCACAATTGACAAAATGGTTGGGTGCCAAAAGTTTTTGTCCACCTCTGGTAAAAAAGACAAATTTCTGCTGATTTAGTAGGAAGCGGGACAAATTTGAACTGCAGCTGCCTCATAGTTTGCTCTTTATTTTTTCAAAAAATCATTTCTAGGTAGAAAAGTATCTATTTAATCAGAAATACATGGTTTGGTGGCGATACGTTGAGGTTTGGATGGTGGCCCAGGGCCCCAACTCCAAAGCGCGTAGACTTGCATGCCCACCGCATGGTCACCACGTGACCGTGGTGTTGCCACGCGTTTCGGGCGGCCTAGGCATGTCTAGTGGGTTGGGCACTCCCCTGATAGGTGTTAGGAAGAAGAAGGCAATATAAGAATCTCACGAGGAGACTAAACCGAGTTCAAACATGAATCAACACCCAAGTGTTTGATTAGTGGTACGGGAAATGCACATGGCCAATGGGCCTGAGTTTTGGCCGAGGATGATCATCTACTAAGGACACTATCTTGGAAAATTTGCAGCTCAAATGGAGGAGCCTAGGTGTCACTTGCTTTGCAACGTACCACACTGGACAAAAACATGAATGTTAAAGACACAGTCACATGTATTGTTAGATGGGGCTCAAAATTTGTGGAGAGCTATGATTTGGGAATATACAAGATGTGGCCAAAATTCAGCTCATTAGGATATGCCTAGCCAGTACTTCCTTCACAACAGTTCGAGCTGAACAAAAACTTTGGAAATTTGCCGAGGAAAATTTACCAGTCAAATGGAGTTGAATATTGTCATGAGGCAATGATTTGGATAGTAAAGAATGCCCAATTTTTTTGGAGAATTTTGGGAATGACAGAAATATAGGTTGCTTCACAACCTAGGGCAAAAATTGAAACATGGACATGACACATAGGCAAAACTGATGAGGTGGCGCCTTGTCATAGCAATAAGTACCAATGCATCCACGTTCACAACCTCATGACCATTTATATTGGTCGTAATCATGTAGAAATAAGGTCATTGGCGCCTCTTGTCTGCTTTGTGACCATTTGGTGTAAGCAATTTCAGTGTTTGAGCCCTTCCAAGCGAAATGGCCCTGAATTTACGACCAATTCAGCTGGGGTCACTAAGAGAAGGTCATAAGTTGACATATTTCTTGTAGTGTGTCCCAATAAGCATTGTAATCCGGCTTAATATTGAATAACTTTCTGAATATCATACATTAGCCCCCAAGTGCCAAGTGCTGTTACTTTGTAAGGCACTTGGGACTTGAAATATATAAGAGTCGTAAAAAATTGTTTTGGCAGACATTAGCCCCCAAGTGTCAAGTGGTCTTGCAGTGCATAGTACTTGAGACTTGAATCTTAAGTTTAAGCTTTGACACACCTATATACGTTTTGCAGAACGCCCTATCTGAATTGAGCTCTCAATTAACTAAAGCAAAGACCCGGCTGGCGGAACAAGAGACAGAGATCAAAACTGCTGACACTAAACTCCAACTGAGTCTTTCTGAGACAGAGAAATTGAAGACCAGTTTGACGGCCAAGAAGAAATCCTGGGTTGAAAAAAGACACTGCTAATCGAACGTGCTGAGAAAGCTGAATCAGCTCTTGAGGAGGTTACCATCGAGCTTACCGGTTTAAAGAGCCGGGTGTCTCAAATGGTCTCCACCATCTTTGGTAAGTTATCTGAGTTTAATCACTTATACCTTCTTTTTGACCTGGAATATGAACCGCCTGATGAGCCTCTGTATAAAAAAACTTCCCAGGTCCTCGAAGGAAAAATCGGAGCCAAGACAGCGTGATCAAGCTGAAGGTGGTTTATACATTAGTGGAGCAATTGTATACTGGTGCTCAACAAGCACTTGCCACCATGTCCCCTGCCAACCAAGGACCCAATCGGCTGAGCGACGTTTTGAAGAAATTATCAATCTTACCCGCCAGGTTCCAAGAGGTCAAACGATCCTGCGCTAGAGCCGGAGCCTTGACTGCTCTGAGCCATTCCAAGGCTTGGGTGCCAGATCTAGACCCGACGGACGTAGCCAGGGGGTACCCTACCGTGAAGGAAGACGGGTCTCTGTTTAAGCAGGATGACTTCATTGCTTGCGTGAGGGAAGTTCGACCTCAGGCTACTATTCTTGGAGATGAAACCAATATTGACAAATGTCAGCCGGGTTTTGATTTGGAGAATAAGAAGATGGCGACTCCCTCTTACAAGGTGACAGACCTTCTCCCGGCGGTTCGTCAACATACGTTTGCTCCAGAAGTTGATCTGGCTGGCCTGATTGATGAAGAATCAGAGTTCATTGCCGTGAACGGCTTTGACTGGTCCAATCCCAGCTTTCAATTAACAGAAGGAGGTGAACCGGCGAAGGAAGAGTGAGAACCATCTTTGTGGGCTCTTGAAAGCCTTGTAATATAATTAGCTTGAAACAACAACATAATTTGCCTATGCCATCGTGCATAAGATGCCGTTTGTGACTCTTTGCTTCCTGATATCAATATACGCGTCACATTCATGGTTATCTTTGTAATATTTCAGCTTTGTTCCTGTAGCAAAGGAAAAGCTTGCTTGGCGGTTTAGCACCGAACGGGTCAGAATACCCGGTACATGACCGATAGTTTTATCATAGTAGAAAAACAGAACTAGATGTGAAAATAAACATGGTTGAAATAACCTTGGATTAACACATAAAGAAATTGTTCATAAACAACAATCATACCTGTATCTTTGACCTCTGGACCACCGGTTTATATGACCCATGTGATGAGGTTGATGATCCAGTCCTTTTGAGAAGTCAATGCTTCTGAATGCCTGATGATTATCATGCCTTGGCGGCTTATTGTCAAATAGTCAAGCCGGCGAAAAGACCATGCTGATTATTTAAAATTTGAGACAATAAAAGACCAATAAGAAAAATAACAGGTGGCAAACAATATAAATAACCTTGTAACTAAAGGTTGGGGGTTTCTGATTTGAATACGATCAGTAAACCGGACCAAAGGGGTTAAGCTAAGATTTGAATATGATCATATAGCCCCCAGTGGCTTTGGCGTTGCGCCGATCAAGAGGGTACCGACAGCTATGTTCTCTTTGGTTCGAATACGACCTATGTTTGAACAGGAAGCCCCCAAATGATCTTGAGAGGTTTTTAACGACCCTGATTCGAATACGATCCAAGTCAGACCCAAAAGGGTTTAAGCTATGATTCGGATACGATCAAGAAGCCCCCTGGTGAGTTTGGCTTTGAGCCGATCAAGAGGGTTACGACAGCTATGTTCTCTTTGGTTCGAATACGACCTATGTTTGAACAGGAAGCCCCCAAGTGATCATGAGGTTTACAGCTAGATTTGAATACGATCATAAGCCGGACCAAAAAGGTTAGACTTGATTCAGATATAATCAGCTCCTTAATAGTCATTTTAAATAGTGAAAAAGAGTAAAGATATATAATCTTTGAAAAGGAAAAGGACAGAGGTCCTGCTTTATTACTTATCATAGTATATACAACGTCAAAGTATGTACATGATGAGAGCCGGTGGCTCAGGTGTAGTATGGCCGAAGTTGAGGAATGTTCCACGGCTGGCGGGTCTCCTCCTCTGACTTACGTGAATCTTTGTGCTCTCGAACATCAATGAGGTAATATGACCCGTTGTTTAAGTTCTTGCTGACCACAAAGGGTCCTTCCCAAGGCGGGGATAGCTTGTGTGCATCTGACAGATCCTGGATGAGCTGGAGCACCAGGTCACCTTCTTGAAAAGTCCTGGACTTAACCCGACGGCTGTGATAACGGCGCAAGTCCTGTTGATAAATTGCTGATCGAGCTGCTGCTAAGTCTCTTTCCTCATCTAACAAGTCAAGCACATCATGTCTGGCTTGTTCATTATTAGCTTCAACATAAGCCGCCACACGAGGCGAGTCATGACGAATGTCACTAGGCAGTACTGCTTCCGCTCCATAAACCATGAAGAAGGGTGTATAAACCGTAGATCTGTTAGGGGTGGAGTTAATACTCCACAATACCGAGAGTAACTCCTCTACCCAGCAACCCGGCGTCCGTTGTAAGGGAACCATGAGCCGGGGCTTGAGACCTTTTAAAATTTCCTAATTTGCTCTCTCAGCCTGCCCATTAGATTGAGGGTGAGCTACAGAAGAAACATCAAGCCGGATATGCTCACGTTGACAGAACTTCTCCATAGCCCCTTGGGATAAGTTAGTGCCATTGTCAGTGATAATGCTGTGTGGAAAACCAAAGCGAAAGATCACCTTTTTCATGAACTGAACCATTGTGGCTGCATCAGACTTACTCACTGGCTCCGCCTCAGCCCACTTTGTGAATTTGTCAACTACTACTAAAAGATGTGTCTTTTTATCCTTAGACCTTTTGAAAGGTCCAACCATGTCAAGCCCCCAGACCACAAACGGCCAGGTGATTGGAATCATCCGTAACTCTTGAGCCGGCACATGTGTTCATCGTGCAAATTTTTGACATCCATCACACCTACTGACCAGATCCTCTGCATCAGCGTGAGCCGTCAACCAGTAAAAACCATGATGAAAAGCTTTGGCCACAAGAGACTTTGACCCGGCGTGATGACCACAATCCCCTTCTTGGATCTCACGAAGTATTTCTTGGCCTTCTTCAGGAGAAACACACCGCTGAAATGCTCCAGAGACGCTGCGATGGTATAACTGTCCATTAGAAATCATCATTGATTTGGACCGCAGGGTTATCTGTCAGGCCAGGGTCTCATCCTCTGGCAACTCGCCCCGGGTCATGTAAGCCAAGAACGGTACTGTCTAATCTGGGATGACGTGAAGAGCTGCCACCAACTGTGCATCCGGGTCAGGAACGGCTAAATCTTCCTCTGTAGGTAACTTAACAGACGGGTTATGCAAAACATCCAAAAAGGTGTTAGGTGGCACCGGCTTACGCTAAGACCCCAACCGGCTTAGAGCATCTGCCGCTTCGTTCTTCCTATGGTCAATGTGTTCCACCTGATAACCTTTAAAATGTCCTGCAACAACATCGACTTCATGGTGATAAGCCGCCATGAGAGGGTCCTTGGAATCCCACTTGCCTGACACCTGCTGAGCCACCAAATCTGAATCGCCAAGACACCGGACCCGGCTCAGGCTCATCTCTTTGGCCATTCGAAGACCATGGAGCAAGGCTTCATACTCTTCTGCGTTGTTAGTACAAGGAAGCATCAGTCGCAACATATAAAAAAACTTGTCACCCTCGAGGGGAAGTTAAAACAACTCCAGCCCCTGAGCCTTCCAATTGTCTGGACCCATCAAAGTGAATCGTCCAATACATGTTGTCTGGTTTCTCTTCTGGCATCTGCATCCCTGTCCAGTCATTAATAAAGTCAACCATCGCTTGAGATTTGATCGCAGTACGTGGCACATACTTCAACCCATGAGACCCAAGTTCAATGGCCCACTTGGCGACTCGTCCAGTAGCTTCTCTATTTTGGATGATGTCTCCCAAAGGAGAAGAGCTAACCACAGTGACTGGGTGACCCTAAAAGTAATGTTTGAGCTTCCGGCTTGCCATGAACACCCCATACACGAGCTTCTGCCAATGTGGATATCTTTGTTTAGATTCAATCAACACCTCACTAATGTAGTAAACCAGCCGTTGAACCGGATGTTCCTTGCTAGCCTCCTTGCGCTCCACCACAATTGCCACACTAACAGCTCATGAGTTAGCGGCTACTTATAACAAAGGCGACTCTTTCTCAACTGGAGCAGCAAGAACCGGCGGCTCAGCAAGCTGTTTCTTCAGATCCTCAAAAGCAGAGTTTGCAGCATCGCTCCAAACGAAATCATCCGTTTTTTTCATCATCTGATACAAAGGCATCGCCTTCTCCCCTAACCGGCTTACGAACCGGCTCAGAGCAGCGACGCGACCCGCCAGCCGTTGAACGTCATTGATGCACACCGGTTTGACCAAGGAGGTGATTGCCTTAATTTTCTCCGGGTTAGCTTCAATACCTCTATTAGATATCAAAAAACCCAAGAGTTTGCCAGCGAGGACTCCAAAAACACACTTAGCCGGGTTAAGCATCATCTTGTAGACTCGGAGGTTATCAAAGGTCTCCTTCATATCTGTTACTAAGGTTTCCTCTTTTCTGGACTTCACCACTATATCATCCACATAAGCATGAACATTGCGCCCAATCTGATTGTGAAGGCAATTTTGCATACACCGTTGATAAGTTGTCTGGGCACTCTTAAGCCCAAAAGTCATAGATACATAGCAGAAGGATCCAAACGGAGTGATGAAGGCTGTCTTCTCTTGGTCCTTGACTGCCATCTTGATCTGATGATAACCTGAATACGCATCCAGAAAACTCAAATGCTCACAACCCACCGTAGCATCAATTATTTGATCAATACGAGGGAGAGCAAAAGGGTCAGCTGGACAAGCTTTATTTAAATCGGTGTAATCCACACACATACGCCAGGTGTCGTTCTTTTTGAGTACGAACACCGGGTTAGCCAACCACTCTGGGTGAAAAACTTCCACAATGAACCCGTCCGCCAAGAGCCAGGTCACCTCTTCTCCAATGGCCTTGCGCCTTTCCTCGTTAAACCGTCGGAGAAACTGCCTTACTGGCTTAAACTTCGGATCAATATTAAGAGTGTGCTCAGCAAGTTCTCTCGGGACACCCGTGTAAGGTCATTTCCCTACTTTGTGTTTTGGAGGATGATGACAACCCTTTATTGACCTAATCTTATGCTAAGTGTTCCAGGTTTTGGTTTTAGGTCTTTTTCGGTTAGCTATTCTCTCTGAAGAAAAAGGATCGAAGACGGTGTTTTCCACATTTGTCTATCTCTTTTGGTCATAGGGAACCCATACTATTAAGAGGAAATCCACATTGGAAAGTGTTGGGGGTATCCATTCACGTACAC
Source organism: Triticum aestivum (assembly GCF_018294505.1). Classification (NCBI taxonomy): domain Eukaryota; kingdom Viridiplantae; phylum Streptophyta; class Magnoliopsida; order Poales; family Poaceae; genus Triticum; species Triticum aestivum. The sequence goes on from NC_057806.1 coordinate 665,451,428, forward strand.
TTACCTCACCCCTCTCTTATCTTCCCCTTCCTTCCTACTGTCTACTGTGGGCTCCAGCGGTTGTACCGCTCTCTGGAGCGGTTGTACCGCTAGGTCTTGGCGCTGACCAGTTTTGTTCAAGCGGTTGTACCGCTGCTTCCGGGCGGTGGTACTGCCAATGCTCAGCAAGGACTAGGGCGGTTGTTCCGGCCAGGCACCGCCCAAGTACTGGTCTGGCCTTTGTTTTGATGCGGTACTCGTGCGGTGGTGGCCCAGTTGGTCCGGTCGTACCGGTACCACCGGGGTCCGGAGCGGTTCTACCGCTCAGGACTTAGCCGCCTGAGCGCTCGAGGCCATGCGGTTGCACCGGCCCGGTACCGCTCGACTACCGCACTCAGGGGTGACTCACTTTCTGTTCCTATGCAGTGGTTGGGCGGTGTCTGGGCGGTTGGTCCGGTTGTTCTTCTCAACCGGTACTACCGCCTGGTCGCCCGGTTGTACCGCCTGGTAGGGTTCTGCACGTAAACTGTGAGTCCCGGTTGTACCGGGACCAGGAGCGGTTGTACCGCTGCAGCACTGAGAACACAATAACGGTTGGATTTTTAGGGTTGCTATATAAGGATGCTTCTTCTACCTACCACACCTACCTCTAACCTCTCTCTTTCCACCATTAATGCTACTCAAGCTCTCTTTGCCCGATCTCTCTCTCTAGGCACTCAAACTTGTTGATTTGCTAGGGATTGAAGGAGGAGACCTAGATCTACACTTCCACCAAAGGATATTTGCTTCCCATACTTTCTTGTGTGGATTTTGTTACTCTTGGGTGTTTTGTGCACCCTAGACGGTTGAGGTCACCTCGGAGCCATATTCCATTGTGGTGAAGTTTCGTGGTTTCGTTGGGAGCCTCCAATTAAGTTGTGGAGTTTGCCCCAACCTTGTTTGTAAAGGTCCGGTTGCCGCCTCCAAGGGCACCAATAGTGGAATCACGGCATCTCACATTGTGTGAGGTCGTGAGGAGAATACGGTGGCCCTAGTGGCTTCTCGGGGAGCATTGTGCCTCCACACCGCTCTAACGGAGACGTACTTCCCCTCAAAAGGAAGGAACTTCGGTAACACATCCTCGTCTTCACCGGGTCCACTCTTGGTTATCTCTTACCTTTACTTGTGCAAGCTCATTAGTGTTACTTCTCGTGCTTGCGTGTTTGTTCGTTGTTGTTGCATCATATAGGTTGCTCACCTAGTTGCATATCTAGACAACCTACTTTGGTGCAAAGTTTAATTTGGTAAAGAAAAGTTAAAAATTGTTAGTTGCCTATTCACCCCCCCTCTAGTCAACCATGTCGATCCTTTCAATTCGTTTCAGAGCCTCGTCTCTTTACTAAGGACTTTGCCGTCTGAAGAGTATGGTTGATACCGTAGACGGTGTGGAGGAACACTCCGGTGTGAATCCGATCTCGTCTACGGGCGATGGGGGAACATCGAACTCTCGTGAGGAGTTCAATATGGCCTTGGAGACATTGAAAACCTCCATGATGACCGAGGTTGAAAGCATGTTTACTAAATTCATTGAAGGGCTTAAATTATCCACCGCACCGTTGAAAGTGGTTGATCCCACCGACAAGGTGACGGATGCTATCTCCGACAAGGGGGAAGCTAGTAGTGAAAAGGCTCCTTCTTCTAGTGGTAAAAGCGACACCGGCATCTTTGCTCATGTGGAACCACCACTTGTTTATGGTGGACCGGTTCCTTCCACTCATTTGAATCATGCCGGTCCTCCCCCTAAGATTGTGAAAAATGAGGACTTTAATTCTTGGGTCTATCGCTTTAAGCGACATTTAAGTCATGTGAACACTAATCTTTGGAGAATCATTGAAGAAGGTTTTCATCCGCATGATCCAAGCAACTTCACTCCTCGAGAAGCCGCGGATAATCAATTCAATGAGAATGCTCTCTTCATCATTCAAGATGCAATTCCACCCGAAGATCTACCTCATCTTTGGCCCTTCGCCTTGGCCAAAGATGCATGGCTTTGTGTTGTTTCTCTCTACCGGGGAAGCGCAAGCATTCAACGCTCCAACTATGAAGTAGTGCAAGATGAAGCCGATGAGTTTGCAATGAAAGAAGATGAAGAACCTCGTGAGCTTTATCAGAGAGTAACCAAACTCGCGGTCTCACTCCGAGATCACGGGGGCAAGGACATGGATGACAATTGGATCAAGCACAAATTCCTCAAGGCAACGATGCCTTACCACAAGGCCATGTCCTCCGTTATTTGTCAAAGACCGGACTTCCACACTTTGACCACAAGCGAAGTGTTGGATGAGTTTGTGGCTATGAACATCTTGGACAAGACCGCCTACAATGCGGTGCTTCGTTCTCAAAGGGCAAAGAAGCCCAACCTTGCATTGAAGGCCAAGGTTTGCGTTGAAGAAGAAGAAGAGGAAGAAGAGGAAAGCAATCCCGAAGATACAAAGTATGCATATCATGAACACATGGCACTTGCTTCAAGGCAATTTTGGAGTAAGAAAAATTCAAGGCCAAACTTCAACAAGAACAACTCAAGTGGCACGAAGAGCAAGCAACGTGTAAGGACTTGCTACAACTGTGGCAATGTGAGTCATTTTGTTGCGGAGTGCTCGAATGAGAAGAGGGAAGACAATGGTGGCAAGCTCATTCGAAAGGACAAAGCCAAGTCTTTCCCCAACAAGAGCAACTTCATCAAGAAAACCCCTCACAAGGCTTTGGTGGTTCAAGAAGAGTACCATGAGGATGATGATGATGAAGATGGCGAGTTGGTTGCCATGGCCTCCGTTGCCATTGCAAAAACACCACGAATATCTCTCTTTGACTCACCCAATGAGAACATCACCGCCAAGTGCCTCATGGCTAAAGCCACCAACAAGGTAACTCCCAACATCAAAACTACCATCATTAATAATCCTTCCTTGACGGATTGCATTGACGAATGTGAGGGATCTAATGTGTAAGAAAATGAGTTTGAGTCCTTTATGGGTAAACTCAAGGGTAAATCCAAGAAGCATTTTGTTGCTCTCTTGGAACAACTTGGTAAAGCCAATGACGTGATCGAGTCTCATGAAGATACCATCTCCAAGATGGAGGGGCATAGTCGTGACTATGCCGATGAGATTTCCGATCTTTCCCATGCTCTTGAGGAAGAGCGTGGTCTTCGTTTGGCTCTTGAGGAGTCACACAACGATGATTATGCTAAGTTAAAGAAAGATCTTGATCATGCTATCGTTGTTTCTCGTGTGCTAAACTCCGAGAAGGCCAAACTTGGGGTTGATCTTGTTAGACTCAAAAAGGAGTTCGATGTACTTGACAAGGCTCACAAGGTCTTGAAGGGTGCTCATGCTAGCCTCAAAGAGTCTCATGATCAACTCCAAGCAAAGCTAACCAAGGAGAAAGCCACCTTTCCTCGTATGATGTTAATTCATAATGCAAATGCTACTAACCCGTGTTGTGAGCATGCGCATCTTGTTGAGGAGAACACTAAGCTAACGGTGCAACTTGAGAAAGGTCTTGTGTCTTGCATACAAGGCGAGAAGAGCCTCAACGACCTCTTGACCAACCAAAAGGGAGTGGTGGCCAAGGAAGGGATTGGGTACGTGCCCAAGTCCAAGAACGAGAAGAAGAATGACAAGGCCAAATGACCTCCTCCTCTCATGCAAACCTTTGTGAAGGAGGGTGAGGGTGCTACTAAGGAGAAGGAGAAAAACTCCATGAAGGATAGTGAGGCCAAGAAGGGAAACGCTCCCCTTCCCAACAAAGCCGGTGACTTTAACCCTTCTTATGTGTTGTGCCGCGCTAGAGATGGGCATGTTTATGCCAAATTTGTTGGTTCTCCTTATGAGTACATTGAATGGTCTATTTGGGTTCCTAAGACCCTTGTTACTAACATCAAAGGACCCATTACAAAATGGGTACCTAAAACCAAGCATTGATCTCTTGTAGGTGTTTGCTTCCGGTGGGGGATCATGGTTGCTCGATAGTGGAGCTACTAATCATATGACCGGAAGCAAGGACTTGGTGGACGACGTGCAAAAGATTCCATCCATGCCCACCAATGTTGAGTGGGGTGATGCCTCGTCTTCTAAGGTATTGGGACTCGGCGAAGTTGTCATTTCTCATGATCTTACGATCGAGAAGGTCATGCTTGTTGAGTCCCTTGCATACAATTTACTTTCCGTTCGTCAACTAGCACTCATGGGCTTTGCCACTTTCTTTGATATTGATTCGTGGCCCTCTTGTGGAGCAAGACTCTTAAAGTAGCCTTTGTTGGGCATGTCGAGAACGGCCTCTATGTGATTAACTTTTCGAAGCGACCCACTAAGACCGCGACATGCCTAATGGCTAAAGTTGACGTGGGATGGCTTTGGCATCGCCGTTTAGCCCACGTCAATATGAGATCTTTGCAAAGTCTTCTCAAGGGGGACCATGTCCGTGGACTAACAAATGTTAGTTTTGCCAAAGATCGTGCTTGCAGTGCTTGCATCGAAGGAAAGCTACATGAGAAGGCTCACCCTCCCATGACTATCATCTACTCGAAGAGGTCTTTGGAGCTCCTTCACATGGATCTCTTTGGACCTCCATCCTTTGATAGTCTTGGGGGTAGAAAGTATTGCTTGGTGATTGTAGATGACTATTCAAGATACACTTGGGTATATTTCTTCAAGAGGAAGAGCGAGACCCAACAAACCGTCATCAACTTTGCAAATGAAGCTCAATGACAACACAATGCAAAGATCTTGACAATAAGAAGTGGCAACGGCTCTGAGTTCAAGAACTACACCTTGGATGAGTTTTTGAGTGATGAGGGAATCAAGCATCAATATTCCGCACCTTATACCCCTCAACAAAATGGTGTAACGGAGAGGAAGAACCGGACGTTGATGGATGCGGCAAGGACCATGATGGCGGAGTTCAAGTCTCCCTACAACTTTTGGGCCGAAGCCATCAACACCGCATGTCACGCATCTAATCGGCTCTACCTCCGCAAAGGCTTAAACAAGACTCCATATGAGATACTCACCGGTAACAAGCCCAACCTCAAGTACTTCCAGGTATTCGGGTGTAAGTGTTTCATTCTCAAGAAAGGCGTCTGTTTGTATAAATTTGAGGCTAGAGCTTATGAGGGCATATTTGTTGGTTATGCTACAAACTCTCATGCTTACCGTGTTCTCAATAAGTCCACGGGACTTATTGAGGAAACGTGTAACATGGAGTTTGATGAGAATAACGGCTCCCAAGTGGAGCAAAGTGGTACTTGTGATGTAGGTGATGAAATTCCTCCCCAAGCCATAAGAAGAATGGGTATTGGTCATATCCTACCCATTGAGGAACCCCTTGTGGCCGAAGGAGAAGGACAATGTTCTACTCAAGTGGAACCTTCACCAACCCAAGACCCACACGCTTTCGAAGAACATAGTGAGGGCCCTCAACCTCAAGAACAAGACCAAGGGTAATATCAATCTCAAGATGGTGTTGTAACATCAAGTGATGCCCAAGGTCAAGACCAAGTTCCACGAGATCAAGAACAAGCTCAAGACGACGCTCAAGATGATCAAGTGACCACTCCTCGTCTCACCCCCAAGGAGGAATTGGAGCATCGTGCCGCCAAGGTTGCTTCCAAGCTCTCCACCAAGGATCATCTCATGACGAATGTGCTTGGAAGCTTATGGAAGGGGGTAATCACTCATAGACAATTAGCAAACTATTGTGAACATCACGCGTTTGTCTCTTGTGTTGAACCCCACAAGGTCTATGAGGCGCTCGAAGATCCGGATTGGCTCAATGCCATGCATGAAGAACTCAACAACTTCGAGCGCAACAAAGTGTGGAGATTGGTGCCAAGGCCGACGGTGAACCACAATGTCATTGGAACCGAGTGGATATTTAAGAACAAGCAAGATGCTCATGGGATTATCATTCGCAACAAGGCTCGTTTGGTAGCACAAGGCTACTCCCAAGTCGAGGGTATCGACTACGGTGAAACCTTCGCTCCCATTGCTCGTCTTGAATCCATTCGCATGTTGATTGCATATGCTTCTCATCATAACTTTAAGTTACAACAAATGTATGTAAAGAGTACTTTTCTTAATGGTCCTATTAATGAATTGGTTTATGTCAAGCAACCCCCCGGGTTCGAGGATCCCTACTTTCCCGATCATGTGTATCAACTCGATAAGGCACGCTATGGCCTTAAACAAGCCCCACGTGCGTGGTATGACCACCTTACCGAGTTGTTACAAGACCGTGGTTTTGAAGTTGGGCTAATCGACCCCACTCTTTTTACTAAGAAGGTCAAAGGGGAGTTGTTTGTGTGCCAATTATATGTTGATGATATTATCTTTGGTTCCCCTAACAAAGCTTTCAATGAGGAATTTGCCGCTCTCATGACCTCAAAGTTCGAGATGTCTTCCATGGGAGAGTTGAAGTTCTTTCTTGGGTTCGAAGTGAAGCAAAGGAGAGAAGGAACCTTCATCAACCAAGCCAAATACACTCAAGACATGCTCAAGAGATTCAAGCTAAGTGATGTCAAGCCGGCTTCCACTCCCATGCCCACCAAGTGCCAACTTGACATTGATCCCAATGGTAAAGCGGTGGATCAAAAGGTATATCGCTCCATGATTGGCTCCTTGCTTTACCTTTGTGCATCTAGACCGGATATCATGTTGAGTGTGGGAATTTGTGCACGGTTTCAAGCCGCACCTAAGGAAAGTCACTTTGTGGCGGTCAAGCGAATCTTTCGATATTTGGCTCATACCCCAAACTTTGGCTTATGGTACCCAAGAGGAGCAAACTTCAAGCTTGTAGGTTATTCGGACTCGGATTGGGCGGGAGACAAAGTGGATAGGAAGTCCACTTCCGGAGGGTGCCAATTTCTTGGTTGCTCTTTGGTGAGTTGGTCTTCCAAGAAGCAAAGTTGTGTGTCTCTCTCGTCCACGGAAGCGGAGTATGTGGCTGCCGGTAGTTGTTGTGCGCAACTTCTATGGATGAGGCAAACTTTAAAGGATTACGGTGTCATTTGTGACAAAGTGCCTCTTTGGTGTGACAATGAAAGTGCCATCAAGATTTCTCTCAACCCGGTGCAACACTTCAAGACGAAGCATATTGAGATTCGGTATCACTTCATCCGGGATCACATAAGGCGAGGGGAAATCGAGCTCAACTACGTCAACACTCATGATAACCTGGCAGATATTTTCACGAAACCCTTGGATGAAGCAAGATTTCGCAAGTTAAGGCATGAGCTAAATATCATTGATTCGAGCAATGTTGCTTGAACCCTTGCACACCCCACCATACTCAACTTGTTATCTTGTTTAGATGTAGGCATGGACATAGGGGGAGTGGTGTTCTCTCAATGAACTCTTCCTCCCCCCATTATGCATAAATTGATCAACTCTTTCACATTATCTTGTTGAAAGACGAGTTTTGGTCATGGGCCCAAGGATAATTCTTCGCGGTGCCATACCAATTGACTCATACATAGGTGGCTATGGCCTCCGACCCCCTTGATAGTGTTGTGCCTTGTGTTAGTCCTTCTTGTCCTTGCCTTAGTTTGTTTTCTTAGGCGCTAGGTGTTGGGGTCTCCAAGTGTGGTTCTCTTTCATTTTCTTTTGTTTTTTTCTTGGAGACCCACCTTTTCCCCCGTGCCTTCTCTATCCCAAGCCTTCCCTTCCTCAAGCCATCTAGTCTAATTGCACACACTTGACCATGGCTTTGGTGATGGTGACCGGGTGGTACAACCAGGGTCACACGAGGTTCTACCGCTGGTGCTCTCCAGGCGGTCTCCCAGCGGTGCTTGAGCGGTTGCACCGCTTAACCACCGGGGTGCCCGTCTGAACGGTTCTATCGATTGGTTACGGCGGTACTACCGCTGCCTCTTGGCGATGGAAGTACCGCCCGCAACCATTGGCTCGTACTAGGCAGCGGTACAACCGCTTCCTTGAGCGGTAGAACCGACACGCGACTTTGGGCCTATATATTCCCTTCGGGGCTGGTGGGGGTTTCTTTTCTCTCTCCCCCAACCCTTCCCATCTTGTGCCCTAGCCGCCGGCCGCCATTGCCTCTGCCCCGGAGTGCTTCTCGCGCTTCGGATCCGTGGGGTCTCCGTGGATCCTCTCCAAGGAGGCCTCCTCCTTCCCGATTTCTTCCCATGGATGTCGGTAATGCCCCATTGTCCTTCGTTCTTCGTTCTAGGGTTTGTTCCCCTTTTTCTAGGGCATTACTTGACATTCCGCGTTTATTGTTTAAACTATTGGGTGGAAAAGATCCCTTTTTGTCTCCTGCTTAGATTACACGTCTCTGAGAGTAGAATATGGCTAGTATGATTCATATTTCGCGGTTGAATCTAGTCCCTACCCGTAGTACCACTGTTCAGCGGTTCTACCGCCTCTGCGGGCGGTACAACCGCTGGAGCGGTACTACCGGTAGGAGAACCGGTTCAACCGGGATATCTGCACCATGTAGCCCTGTTTCATTTTCTAAGTTCGTGCAATATATCTTTTCTTCTGTTTGTGTGTGCAATCCTCTCATCTTTGCTAGGTTTCTTGTATTCTCCTTGTGCGTGTGTTTAGGTGGCTCTAGTTCTCGCTCTTCTCCTCGCAAGACCAAGAAGAGGGCACGACAGACCTTGCGTCCGGTTGTGTCTGATGACGAAGAAGAGGTTGTGATTCCCACCAAGCCCACTCGCCGTGAGAAGTCTTCCGCTGCCAAGCAACGTGTGGTTTTTCCCTTGCATTGCTGGAAAGCCAAGGATTGGGAAGCTTTCCGCTCGAAGAATCCTTATGAGGTTCCCATTGCTCCTCGTTGGACCACTATTCAGTTCCGGAATGAGATGCAAGTGCGGATTGTTCATGAACTCTTTGAGCATAACAAGAATAGGTATGCCAAGCAGTGGACCATCGATCTTGACCATTGGAGGAACAACTTGGAGTATTTTGGTGAGGCACTGGCTCTCTGTGAGGAGTTTGATCTTGTCAAGCTCATGTCTGTCAACTGTGACTTCGATGTTTAACTCATCCATCAGTTCTATGCCACGGTTCACTTTGGAGAAGATGACGCGCGCACTCTCATTTTCATGTGTCGTGATGAGCTATTTCAAGTTCCCTGGAGGGCCTTTTGCAATGCTATTGGGTATGACGATACCGGTCTGGAAGGTAGAGGTGGCATTCACCCTCATGACCATCCTGAGTCTATGCCTAAGGAGAAGCTTGCCCCTTTGTACATTCGGGGCCATGGTATTATTGGAGAATCTAAGGATTTGGTGAAGGACTATGACATCACGCATCATGTCTTTCGCAATGTGCTTCTACCCAAGGTGGGCAATCAAGATGAAATCCATGGCTATCTTGTTGACTTGATGGTTGCAATGAAGACCAAGGTGGGTTCTGGGGAAACGTTTGACGTGTCCAACTGGCTGTGGCACAAGATGTACAACATGGTCATCTACAGGAAGGTCCCCATTTATGCTCCATTTGTCATGTGCTTTCTGAACTCATTTTGGGAGGTTCGCCATCCTAGAGAGGCTCTAACCTCTCCCGATAATCTCACTGTTCACGATGTCAAGCTTCTTAAGAAGAAGAAGCACGTCGAGCCTCGCTTCCCTGCTAATGCTCCTGAGGATGTCTATGCCACTTCTGACGATGAGGACTTTGAGATGGAGCCAGGGGCCAAGCCCTCTTGGGTGGAGAAGCTCACTGCCAAGGTGAAGAAGACTTTCTGCCTCCAGTCTTACATCCAGAAGAGGATGTATGAGGCCCATGTCAATGAGAAGCATGCTCGACGTCGCCAAATTGCAATGATGAAACACCTCAATATGCCGGTTCAGAGTGGCTCTGAGAAGAGTATCACACTGGAGGAGCGTTGGATATCTACCCACAACACCTGGTATGATGATGAAGCCCCTCCCCATCCATCCACATCCTTTGCTGTAGCTGATGATTCCGTGGAGGAATCCGATCAAGACGATGTTGACGAGTCTGATGATGATGCGGATCCGGATGCTATCGAGGAGTCGGAGGAGGACGATTGATCCTTGGGACGCTAGCTTCACTCTTTTTCCTTTTTGGTGTCTTGATGCCAAAGGGGGAGAGAGTTTTAGGTCTCGAGATTTGCATGGGTTTTATTTGCCTTGTTGCTTGTGTTTTTCCTTTTCCGTCGTTTGTGTTGAACTTTGGCCTGTGAACCTTGTTGCTTATCTCTGCTTGCATGGTGTAAGACATGTGCGTATCTAGCTATCTATCTTTATTTTCCGTGATACTGTTGTGTATTCCATTATTATCTTTACCTTCGTATTATGGTCTTATTGCTCACCATGTTTAGTAGGAGTGGCGAGTCTATAAAATCTAGGGGGAGTCTCATCCCTATTTGTGCTCTCAAGTAGCCTTCTAAATATGGGGCACACATCTAGGGGGAGTCCCGTCTACATTTTCTAGATTTTTCACTTGCAAATCGTGGTGTTGTCATCATCCATCAAAAAGGGGGAGATTGTAAGGTCATTTCCCTACTTTGTGTTTTGGAGAATGATGACAACCCTTTATTGACCTAATCTTATGCTAAGTGTTTCAGGTTTCGGTTTTAGGTCTTCTTCGGTTAGCTATTCTCTCTGAAGAAAAAAGGATCGAAGACGGTGTTTTCTACACGTTTGTTTATCTCTTTTGGTCATAGGGAACCCGTACTATCAAGAGGGGATCCACATTGGAAAGTGTTGGGGGTATCCATTCACGTACACTTACCTCACCCCTCTCTTGTCTTCCCCTTCCTTCCTACTATCTACTGTGGGCTCCAGCGGTTGTACCGCTCTCTGGAGCAGTTGTACCACTGGGTCTTGGCGCTGACTAGTTTTGTTCGAGATTGTACCGCTGCTTCTGGGAGGTGGTACCGCCAATGCTCAACAAGGACTAGGGCGGTTGTTCCGGCCAGGCACCGCCCAAGTACTAGTCTGGCCTTTGTTTTGATGTGGTACTCGTGCGGTGGTGGCCCGGTTGGTCCGGTCATACCGGTACCACCGGGGTCCGGAGCGGTTCTACCGCTCAGGACTTAGCCGCCCGAGTGCTCGAGGCCATGCGGTTGCACCGGCCCGGTACCGCTTGACTACCGCACTCAGGGGTGACTCCCTTCTGTTCCTATGCGGTGGTTGGGCGGTGTCTGGGCGGTTGGTCTGGTTGTTCTTCTCAACCGGTACTACCGCCTGGTCGCCCGGTTGTACCGCCTGGTAGGGTTCTACACGTAAACTGTGAGTCCCGATTGGTACCGGGACCAGGAGCGGTTGTACCGCTGCAGTACTGAAAACACAGTAACGGTTGGATTTTTAGGGTTGCTATATAAGGGTGCTTCTTCCACCTACCACATCTACCTCTTACCTCTCTCACTCCACCATTAATGCTACTCAAGCTCTCTTTGCCCGATCTCTCTCTCTAGCCACTCAAACTTGTTGATTTGCTAGGGATTGAAGGAGGAGACCTAGATCTACACTTCCACCAAAGGATATTTGCTTCCCCATACTTTCTTGTGTGGATTTTGTTACTCTTGGGTGTTTGAGCACCCTAGACGGTTGAGGTCACCTCGGAGCCATATTCCATTGTGGTGAAGCTCCGTGGTTTCGTTGGGAGCCTCCAATTAAGTTGTGGAGATAGCCCCAACCTTGTTTGTAAAGGTCCGGTTGCCGCCTCCAAGGGCACCAATAGTGGAATCACGGCATCTCGCATTGTGTGAGGGCGTGAGGAGAATACTGTGGCCCTAGTGGCTTCTTAGGGAGCATTGTGCCTCCACACCGCTCTAATGGAGACGTACTTCCCCTTGAAAGGAACGAACTTCGGTAACACATCCTCATCTTCACCGGGTCCACTCTTGGTTATCTCTTACCTTTACTTGTGCAAGCTCATTAGTGTTACTTCTCTTGCTTGCGTGTTTGTTCGTTGTTGTTGCATCATATAGGTTGCTCAGCTAGTTGCATATCTAGACAACCTACTTTGATGCAAAGTTTAATTTGGTAAAGAAAAGTTAAAAATTGTTAGTTGCCTATTCACCCCCCTCTAGTCAACCATATCGATCCTTTCAACCCGGCATGTCAGAAGGTTTCCATGCAAAGATGTCCCAGTTCTCACGGATGAACTCGATGAGCGCGCTTTCCTATTTTGGATCCAAATTTGCACCGACGATAAACTGCTTAGATGAATCGCAAGGCACAAAATCAATTGTTTTGGTGTCATCAGCTGATTTAAATTTCAACATCGGTTCATGCTCCGTTGTTGGTTTCTTTAAAGACGTCATGTCTGCCGGGTCAACATTATTTTATGAAACTTTAACTCCTCTGTTGCACAAACAGACTCAACATAAGCGGCATCTCCTTCTTCACACGCCAGGGCTATTTTACGGCTTCCGTGAACTATAATGGTGCCCTTATAACCCGGCATCTTGAGCTGCAGATATACATAACACGGCCGAGCCATGAACTTGGCGTAAGCCGGCCATCCAAACAGAGCATGATATGGGCTTTTGATATTGACCACCTCAAAAGTTAACTTCTCCGCTCTGGATTCATATTCATCCCCAAAGGCTACTTCCAGTTCAATCTTACCAACTGGGTATGCCAACTTGCCAGGTACAACACCATGAAAAACAGTGTTGGATTGCTTAAGACTCTTATCAGTCAATCCCATCCGACGGAACGTCTCTTAGTAGAGGATGTTGATGCTACTGCCTCCATCCATGAGCACTTTAGTGAATTTATATCCACCAACCTGAGGTGCCACTACCAAGGCTAAGTGACCCGGATTGTCTAACCTGGGGAGGATGATCTTCTCTGCTCCACACAATAGACTATTCAGACCACCTCAAATAACATGGAATTGCCGGCTCAACAGCATTGACAGCCCTCTTATGAAGCTTCTGGTCCCTCTTGCATAAACTAGTGGTAAATACATGGTATTGCCCACTATTCAACTGTTTTGGGTTGCTCTGATATCCGGACTATTGCTGCTGATTGCCTTGGCCGGGTTGTGGATTATAACCTCCCTTGTTACTCGTATGGTCCTGACCGTGAAAACTGCCCCCACCTGAACCAGCGCCCGGGCCATGAAAGCCACCACTGCCTGAACCGCCGCCAGGCCCGTGACTTCCATCAAACGTGTTTGAATTTTTGAATGCCTTCATGATTGTACAGTCCTTCCACAGATGGGTGGCTGGCTTCTCCTGGGTGTTGTGTCTTGTACAAGGTTCATTCAATAGTTGCTCGAGGGTGGGACCTGACCCACTTGACCGAGGGGGTTGCCTGCCCTTGAGCTGTTGATTATTGCCCTATGCATTGGTGTTAGCCACAAATTCGTCAGCCTTACATTTATTACCTCCTTGATTTGCTGGGTTATGCTGGTGACCCTTGCCATTGCCGTTCTTCTTTCCCTTTCCTGTTTTCTCTTCATCAGACACGGGGTCCTTCGTACTATCAGAATCAGCATACTTGACTAGAGCCGCCATCAGCTGGCCCATGTCATTGCAGTCTTGCTTGAGCCGCCCTAGCTTCTGCTCCAGAGGTTCAAAACGACAATTTTTCTCCAACATTAAGACTGCCGAGCCGGTATCCATCTTATCAGATGAATGTATTATCTCCTTGACCCGGCGCACCCAATGGGCTATGGACTCACCTTCCTCTTGCTTACAATTAGTAAGGTCCACGATTGACATAGGTTGTTTGCATGTGTCCTTGAAGTTCTGAATGAACCGGGCTTTTAATTCCGCCCATGAGCCGATGGAATTGGGGGGTAATCCTTTCAACCAAGTGCGAGCCGTTCCATCCAACATCATAGTGAAATACTGAGCCATTGCTGCATCGCTGACCTCCAATAGCTCCATCGCCATCTCATAACTCTCAATCCAGGCCCCAGGCTGCAAATCGGCCGTGTAATTAGGCACCTTATGAGGCCCCTTGAAGTCTTTTGGCAAGCGCTCATTACGTATGGCTGGCACCAGGCAAGGGACACCTCCTGTTCTTGTGGCTACTCCTGCCTCAACAGAGGTTGCTGGATAAGCCGGAAAAGTTTGATGAGCCGCCTGCTCAGCTGCCAGTTGAACCGTCCGCTCAGCCTCTTGTCGAAGCCTCTCCTGATCCGCTAAATTAAGGGCTCCAGCCTGTACCGACTCATGCCTGCGCGGTTGATTGCGGCGTTGAGCATTACTTGACATTTCAGCTGAGTCCATATGCCTGCTATAGCGTGGTTGAATGGATTCTGTCTCGACTGTAAGAGTATGTGAAGCAAATATGCCCTAGAGGCAATAATAAAGTTATTATTTATTTCCTTATATCATGATAAATGTTTATTATTCATGCTAGAATTGTATTAACCGGAAACATAATACATGTGTGAATACATAGACAAACAGAGTGTCACTAGTATGCCTCTACTTGACTAGCTCGTTAATCAAAGATGGTTATGTTTCCTAACCATGAACAAAAGAGTTGTTATTTGATTAACGGGATCACATCATTAGAAGAATGATGTGATTGACATGACCCATTCCATTAGCTTAGCACCCGATCATTTAGTATGTTGCTATTGCTTTCTTCATGACTTATACATGTTCCTATGATTATGAGATTATGCAACTCCCGTTTACCGGAGGAACACTTTGTGTGCTACCAAACGTCACAACATAACTGGGTGATTATAAAGGTGCTCTACAGGTGTCTCCAAAGGTACATGTTGGGTTGGCGTATTTCGAGATTAGGATTTGTCACTCCGATTGTCGGAGAGGTATCTCTGGGCCCTCTCGGTAATACACATCACATAAGCCTTGCAAGCATTGCAACTAATGAGTTAGTTGTGAGATGATGTATTACGGAACGAGTAAAGAGACTTGCTGGTAACGAGATTGAACTAGGTATTAAGATACCGACGATCGAATCTCGGGCAAGTAACATACCTATGACAAAGGGAACAACGTATGTTGTTATGCGGTCTGACCGATAAAGATCTTCGTAGAATATGTAGGAGCCAATATGAGCATCCAGGTTCCGCTATTGGTTATTGACCGAAGACGTGTCTCGGTCATGTCTACATTGTTCTCGAACCCGTAGGGTCCGCACGCTTAAGGTTTCGATGACAGTTATATTATGAGATTATGAGTTTTGATGTACCGAAGGAGTTCGGAGTCCCGGATGGGATCGGGGACATGACGAGGAGTCTCGAAATGGTCGAGACATAAAGATTAATATATTGGAAGCCTATATTTGGATATCGGAAGTGTTCCGGGTGAAATCGGGATTTTACCGGTGTACCGGGAGGTTACCGGAACCCCCAGGAGGTATATGGGCCTTAGTAGGCCTTAGTGGAAGAGAGGAGAGGTGGCCAGGGTTGGGCCACGCGCCCCTCCCCCCTAGTCCGAATAGGACAAGGAGAGGGGGGCGGCGCCCCCCTTCCTTCTCTCTCTCCTCTTTCCCCCTCCCGAATCCTATTCCAACTAGGAAGGGGGGGGATCCTACTCCCAGAGGGAGTAGGACTCCTCCTGGCGCGCCCTCTCCTGGCCAGCCGCACCCCCCTTGATCCTTTATATACGGAGGCAGGGGGCACCCCTAGAGACACAAGTTGATCCATGTGATCATATTCTTAACCGTGTGCGGTGCCCCCTTCCATCATAGTCCTCGATAATATTGTAGCGGTGCTTAGGCGAAGCCCTGTGACGGTAGTATATCAAGATCATCACCACGCCGTCGTGCTGACGGAACTCTTCCCCAACACTTTGCTGGATCGGAGTCCGGGGATCGTCATCGAGCTGAACGTGTGCTAAAACTAAGAGGTGCCGTAGTTTCGGTGCTTGATCGGTCGGGCCGTGAAGACGTACGACTACATCAACCGCGTTATGCTAACGCTTCCGCTGTCGGTCTACAAGGGTACGTAGATCACACTCTCCCCTCTCGTTGCTATGCATCACTATGATCTTGCGTGTGCGTAGGATTTTTTTTGAAATTACTACGTTCCCCAACAGTGGTATCAGAGCCCAGGTTTTATGTGTTGATGTTATATGCACGAGTAGAACACAAGTGAGTTGTGGGCGATATAAGTCATACTGCTTACCAGCATGTCATACTTTGGTTCGGCGGTATTGTTGGACGAAGCGGCCCGGACCGACATTACGTGTACGCTTACGCGAGACCGGTTCTCCCGACGTGCTTTGCACAAAGGTGGCTAGCGGGTGACAGTTTCTCCAACTTTAGTTGAACCGAGTGTGGCTACGCCCGGTCCTTGCGAAGGTTAAAACAACACCAACTTGACATACTATCGTTGTGGTTTTGATGCGTAGGTAAGATTGGTTCTTGCTTAAGCCCGTAGCAGCCACGTAAAACTTGCAACAACAAAGTAGAGGACATCTGACTTGTTTTTGCAGGGCATGTTGTGATGTGATATGGTCAAGAAATGATGCTAAATTTTATTGTATGAGATGATCATGTTTTGTAACCGAGTTATCGGCAACTGGCAGGAGCCATATGGTTGTCGCTTTATTGTATGCAATGCAATCGCGCTGTAATGCTTTACTTTATCACTAAGCGGTAGCGATAGTCGTGGAAGGATAAGATTGGCGAGACGACAACGATGCTACGATGGAGATCAAGGTGTCACGCCAGTGACGATGGTGATCACGACGGTGCTTCGAAGATGGAGATCACAAGCACAAGATGATGATGGCCATATCATATCATTTATATTGATTGCGTGTGATGTTTATCTTTTATGCATGTTATCTTGCTTTGATTGACGGTAGCATTATAAGATGATCTCTCACTAATTATCAAGAAGTGTTCTCCCTGAGTATGCACCGTTGCGAAAGTTCTTCGTGCTGAGACACCACGTGATGATCAGGTGTGATAGGCTCTACGTTCAAATACAACGGGTGCAAAACAGTTGCACACGCGGAATACTCAGGTTATACTTGACGAGCCAAGCATATACAGATATGGCCTCGGAACACGGAGACCGAAAGGTCGAGCGTGAATCATATAGTAGATATGATCAACATAGTGATGTTCACCAATGAAACTACTCCATCTCATGTGATGATCGGACATGGTTTAGTTGATTTGGATCACGTAATCACTTAGAGGATTAGAGGGATGTCTATCTAAGTGGGAGTTATTAAGTAATATGATTAATTGAACTTTAATTTATCATGAACTTAGTCCTGGTAGTATTAGCATATCTATGTTGTAGATCAATAGCTCGCGTTGTTGCTTCCCTGTGTTTATTTTGATATGTTCCTAGAGAAAATTGTGTTGAAAGATATTAGTAGCAATGATGCGGATTGGATCCATGATCTGAGGTTTATCCTCATTGCTGCACAGAAGAATTATGTCCTTAATGCACCGCTAGGTGACAGACCTATTGCAGGAGCAGATGCAGATGTTATGAATGTTTAGCTAGCTCAATATGATGACTACTTGATAGTTTAGTGCACCATGCTTAATGGCTTAGAATCGGGACTTCAAAGACGTTTTGAACGTCATGGACCATATGAGATGTTCCAGGAGTTGAAGTTAATATTTCAAGCAAATACCCGAGTTGAGAGATATGAAGTCTCCAACAAGTTCTATAGCTAAAAGATGGAGGAGAATCGCTCAACTAGTGAGCATGTGCTCAGATTGTCTGGGTACTACAATCGCTTGAATCAAGTGGGAGTTAATCTTCCAGATAAGATAGTGATTGACAGAATTCTCTAGTCACCATCACCAAGTTAATAGAACTTCGTGATGAACTATAATATGCAAGGGATAACGGAAACAACTCCCAAGCTCTTCGTGATGCTGAAATCAACGAAGGTAGAAATCAAGAAAAACATCAAGTGTTGATGGTTGACAAGACCACTAGTTTCAAGAAAAGGGCAAAGGGAAGAAGGGGAACTTCAAGAAGAACGGCAAGCAAGTTGCTGCTCAAGTGAAGAAGCCCAAGTCTGGTCCTAAGCCTGAGACTAAGTGCTTCTACTGCAAAGGGACTGGTCACTGGAAGCGGAACTACCCCAAGTGATTGGCGGATAAGAAGGATGGCAAAGTGAACATAAGTATATTTGATATACATGTTATTGATGTGTACTTTACTAGTGTTTATAGCAACCCCTCAGTATTTGATACTAGTTCAGTTGTTAAGATTAGTAACTCGAAACGGGAGTTGCAGAATAAACAGAGACTAGTTAAGGGTGAAGTGACGATGTGTGTTGGAAGTGGTTCCAAGATTGATATGATCATCATCACACACTCCCTATAATTTCGGGATTAGTGTTGAACCTAAATAAGTGTTATTTGGTGTTTGCGTTGAGCATGAATATGATTTGATCATGTTTATTGTAATACGGTTATTCATTTAAGTAAGAGAATAAATTGTTGTTCCGTTTACATGAATAAAACCTTATATGGTTACACACCCAATGAAAATAGTTCGTTGGATCTCGATCATAGTGATACACATAATCATAATATTGAAACCAAAAGATGCAAAGTTAATAATGATAGTGCAACTTATTTGTGGCACTGTCGTTTAGGTCATATTGGTGTAAAGCGCATGAAGAAACTCCATGCTGATGGGCTTTTGGAATCACTTGATTATGAACCAGTTGATGCTTGTGAACCATGCCTCATGGGCAAGATGACTAAGACTCTGTTCTTCGGAACAATGGAGCGAGCAACAGATTTGTTGGAAATCATACATACTGATGTATGTGGCTCGCGACAGGTATCATTATTTTCTGATCTTCACAGATGATTTGAGCAGATATGAGTATATCTACTTGATGAAACATAAGTCTGAAACATTTGAAAAGTTCAAAGAATTTCAGAGTGAAGTGGAAAATCATCGTAACAAGAAAAAAAATTCTATGATCTGATCGCGGAGACAAATATTTGAGTTACGAGTTTGGTCTTCAATTCAGACATTGTGGAATAGTTTCACAAACTCATGCCACCTAGAACACCACAACATAATGGTGTGTCCGATCGTCATAACCGTACTTTATTGGATATAGTGCAATCTATGATGTCTCTTACCAATCTACCACTATCGTTTTGGGGTTATGCATTAAAGACAGTTGCATTCACGTTTAAAAGGGCACCACCTAAGTCCGTTGAGACGACACAATCTGAACTGTGGTTTGGCAAGAAACCAAAGTTGTTGTTTCTTAAAGTTTGGGATTGTGATGCTTATATGAAAAAGTTTCATCCTGATAAGCTCAAACCCAAATCGGAGAAATATGTCTTCATAGGATACCCAAAGGAGACTATTGGGTACACCTTCTATCACAAATCCGAAGGCAAGACATTCGTTGCTAAGAATGGATCCTTTCTAGAGAAGGAGTTTCTCTTGAAAGAAGTGAGTGGGAGGAAAGTAGAAAACTTGATAAGGTAATTGTACCTTCTCCCTTATTGGAAAGTAGTTCATCACAGAAATCTGTTCTTGTGACTACTACACCAATTAGTGAGGAAGCTAATGATGATGATCATGTAACTTCAGATCAAGTTACTACCAAATCTTGTAGGTAAAGCAGAGTGAGATCCGCACCAGAGTGGTACAGTAATCCTGTTCTGGAAGTCATGTTACTATACCATGACGAACCTACAAACTATGAGGAAGCGATGATGAGCCCAGATTCCGCGAAATGGCTTGAGGCCATGAAATCTGAGATGAGATCCATGTATGAGAACAAAGTATGGACTTTGGTTGACTTGCCCGATGTTCGGCAAGTCATTGAGATTAAATGGATCTTCAAGAGGAAGACGGACGCTGATAGTAGTGTTACTATCTACAAAGCTAGAATTGTCGCAAAAAGGTTTTCGACAAGTTCAAGGTGTTGACTACGATAAGAGTTTCTCACTCGTATCTATGCTTAAGTCTGTCCGAATCATGTTAGCAATTGCCGCATTTTATGAAATCTGGCAAATGGGTAAACAAAGTTGCATTGCTTAATGGATTTCTTAAAAAAGAGTTGTATATGATGCAACCAGAAGGTTTTGTCAATTCTAAAAGTGTTAACAAAATATGCAAGCTCCAGCGATCCATCTATGGACTGGTGCAAGCATCTCGGAGTTGGAATATACGCTTTGATAAGTTGATCAAAGCATATAGTTTTATATAGACTTGCGGTGAAGCCTGTATTTACAAGAAAGTGAGTGGGAGCATTACAGCATTTCTGATAAGTATATGTGAATGACATATTATTGATCGGAGATAATGTAGAATTATTCTGCAAAGCATAAAGGAATGTTTGAAAGGAGTTTTTCAAAGAATGACCTCGGTGAAGCTGCTTAAATATTGAGCATCAAGATCTATAGAGATAGATCAAGACGCTTGATAAGTTTTTTCAATGAATACATACCTTGATAAGATTTTGAAGTAGTTCAAAATGGAACAGTCAAAGAAAGAGTTCTTGCCTGTGTTACAAGGTATGAAATTGAGTAAGACTCAAAGCCCGACCACGACAGAAGATAGAAAGAGAATGAAAGTCATTCCCCATGCCTCAGCCATAGGTTCTATAAAGTATGCCATGATGTGTACCAGATCTATTGTATACCCTACACTGTGTTAAGAAAGGGAGTACAATAGTGATCTAAGAGTAGATCACTGGACATTGGTCAAAATTATCCTTAGTGGAATAAGGAAATATTTCTCGATTATGGAGGTGACAAAAGGTTCGTCGTAAAAAGTTACATCGATGCAAGTTTTGACACAAATCTGGATGACTCTAAGTCTCAATCTAGATACATATTGAAAGTGGGAGCAATTAGCTAGAGTAGCTCCGTGCAGAGCATTGTAGACATAGAATTCGCAAAATACTTACGGATCTATATGTGACAGACCCGTTGACTAAAATTATCTCACAAACAAAACATGATCACACCTTAGTACTCTTTGGGTGTTAATCACACAAACGATGTGAACTAGATTATTGACTCTAGTAAACCCTTTGGGTATAGGTCACATGACGATGTGAACTATGGGTGTTAATCACATGGTGATGTGAACTATTAGTGTTGAATCACATGGCGATGTGAACTAGATTATTGACTCTCGTGCAAGTGGGAGACTGAAGGAAATATGCCCTAGAGGCAATAATAAAGTTATTATTTATTTCCTTATATCATGATAAATGTTTATTATTCATGCTAGAATTGTATTAACCGGAAACATAATACATGTGTGAATACATAGACAAACAGAGTGTCACTAGTATGCCTCTACTTGACTAGCTCGTTAATCGAAGATGGTTATGTTTCCTAACCATGAACAAAAGAGTTGTTATTTGATTAACGGGATCACATCATTAGAAGAATGATGTGATTGACATGACCCATTCCATTAGCTTAGCACCCGATCGTTTAGTATGTTGCTATTGCTTTCTTCATGACTTATACATGTTCCTATGACTATGAGATTATGCAACTCCCGTTTACCGGAGGAACACTGTGTGTGCTACCAAACGTCACAACGTAACTGGGTGATTATAAAGGTGCTCTACAGGTGTCTCCAAAGGTACATGTTGGGTTGGCGTATTTCGAGATTAGGATTTGTCACTCCGATTGTCGGAGAGGTATCTCTGGGCCCTCTCGGTAATACACATCACATAAGCCTTGCAAGCATTGCAACTAATGAGTTAGTTGTGAGATGATGTATTACGGAACGAGTAAAGAGACTTGCCGGTAACGATATTGAACTAGGTATTAAGATACCGACGATCGAATCTCGGGCAAGTAACATACCGATGACAAAGGGAACAACGTATGTTGTTATGCGGTCTGACCGATAAAGATCTTCGTAGAATATGTAGGAGCCAATATGAGCATCCAGGTTCCGCTATTGGTTATTGACCGGAGTGTTGGAAATATGCCCTAGAGGCAATAATAAATTAGTTATTATTATATTTCCTTGTTCATGATAATCGTTTATTATCCATGCTATAATTGTATTGATAGGAAACTCAGATACATGTGTGGATACATAGACAACACAATATGTCCCTAGTGAGCCTCTAGTTGACTAGCTCGTTGTGATCAACAGATAGTCATGGTTTCCTGGCTATGGACATTGGATGTCGTTGATAACGGGATCACATCATTAGGAGAATGATGTGATGGACAAGACCCAATCCTAAGCCTAGCACAAAGATCGTGTAGTTCGTTTGCTAGAGCTTTGCCAATGTCAAGTATCTCTTCCTTTGACCATGAGAGCGTGTAACTCCTGGATACCGTAGGAGTGCTTTGGGTGTATCAAACGTCACAACGTAACTGGGTGACTATAAAGGTGCACTACAGGTATCTCCGAAAGTATCTATTGTTTTATGCGGATCGAGACTGGGATTTGTCACTCCGTGTAAACGGAGAGGTATCTCTGGGCCCACTCGGTAGGACATCATCATAATGTGCACAATGTGACCAAGGGGTTGATCACGGGATGATGTGTTACGGAACGAGTAAAGAGACTTGCCGGTAACGAGATTGAACAAGGTATCGGTATACCGACGATCGAATCTCAGGCAAGTACAATACCGCTAGACAAAGGGAATTGAATACGGGATTGATTAAGTCCTTGACATCGTGGTTCATCCGATGAGATCATCGTGGAACATGTGGGAGCCAACATGGGTATCCAGATCCCGCTGTTGGTTATTGACCGGAGAACGTCTCGGTCATGTCTGCATGTCTCCCGAACCCGTAGGGTCTACACACTTAAGGTTCGGTGACGCTAGGGTTATAAAGGAAGCTTGTATGTGGTTACCGAATGTTGTTCGGAGTCCCGGATGAGATCCAGGACGTCACGAGGAGTTCCGGAATGGTCCGGAGGTAAAGATTTATATATGGGAAGTCCTGTTTTGGTCACCGGAAGAGTTTCGGGGTTTATCGGTAACGTACCGGGACCACCGGGAGGGTCCAGGGGGTCCACCAAGTGGGGCCACCAACCCCGGAGGCTTGCATGGGCCAAGAGTGGTGAGGGACCAGCCCCTTAGTGAGCTGGTGTGCCTCCCACAAGGGCCCATGGCGCCTAAGAGGTGGAAAGGGGGCAAACCCTAAGGGGATATGGGCCTTAGGGCCCATATTGGTGCGCCTCCCTCTCCTCTCCCCTCTTGGCCGCCCCCCAAGTCCCATCTAGGGCTGGCCGCACCCCTTGGGGTGGGAAACCCTAAAGGGGGCGCAGCCCCCCCTTCCCCCTATATATAGTTGAGGTTTGGGGCTGCTATACACATGAGAACTTCTCCCTCTTGGTGTAGCCCTACCTCTCTCCCTACTCCTCCTCTCCCGTGGTGCTTGGCGAAGCCCTGCTGGATTGCCACGCTCCTCCACCATCACCACGCCGTTGTGCTGCTGTTGGATGGGGTCTTCCTCAACCTCTCCCTCTCTCCTTGCTGGATCAAGGCGTGGGAGACGTCACCGGGCTGTACATGTGTTGAACGCGGAGGTGCCGTCCGTTCGGCACTAAGATCTCCGGTGATTTGAATCACGACGAGTACGACTCCTTCAACCCCGTTCTCTTGAACGCTTCCGCTTAGCGATCTACAAGGGTATGTAGATGCACTCTCCTTTCCCTCGTTGCTGGTTTCTCCATAGATAGATCTTGGTGACACGTAGGAAAATTTTGAATTTATGCTACGTTCCCCAACAGTGGCATCATGAGCTAGGTCTATTGCGTAGATTCTTTGCACGAGTAGAACACAAAGTAGTTGTGGGCGTTGATGTTGTTCAATATGCTTATTGTTACTAGTCCAATCTTGTTTCGACGGTATTGTGGGATGAAGCGGCCCGGACCGACCTTACACGTACTCTTACGTGAGACAGGTTCCACCGACTGACATGCACTTGGTGCATAAGGTGGCTAGCGGGTGCCAGTCTCTCCCACTTTAGTCGGAACGGATTCGATGAAAAGGGTCCTTATGAAGGGTAAATAGAAATTGGCATATCACATTGTGGTCTTGCGTAGGTAAGAAACGTTCTTGCTAGAACCCAATAGCAGCCACGTAAAACATGCAAACAACAATTAGAGGACGTCTAACTTGTTTTTGCAGGGTATGCTATGTGATGTGATATGGCCAAAAGGTTGTGATGAATGATATATGTGATGTATGAGATTTATCATGTTCTTGTAATAGGATTCACGACTTGCATGTCGATGAGTATGACAACCGGCAGGAGCCATAGGAGTTGTCTTTATTTTTTGTATGACCTGCGTGTCATTGAAGAACGCCATGTAAATTACTTTACTTTATTGCTAAACGCGTTAGCCATAGAAGTAGAAGTAGTCGTTGGCGTGACAACTTCATGAAGACACGATGATGGAGATCATGATGATGGAGATCATGGTGTCATGCCGGTAACAAGATGATCATGGAGCCCCGAAGATGGAGATCGATGGAGCTATATGATATTGGCCATATCATGTCACAACTATATAATTGCATGTGATGTTTATTATGATTATGCATCTTGTTTACTTAGGACGACGGTAGTAAATAAGATGATCCCTTACAAAATTTCAAGAAGTGTTCTCCCCTAACTGTGCACCGTTGCTACAGTTCGTCGCTTCTAAGCACCACGTGATGATCGGGTGTGATGGATTCTTACGTTCACATACAACGGGTGTAAGACAGTTTTACACAGCGAAAACACTTAGGGTTAACTTGACGAGCCTAGCATGTACAGACATGGCCTCGGAACACGGAGACCGAAAGGTCGAGCATGAGTCGTATAGTAGATACGATCAACATGAAGATGTTCACCGATGATGACTAGTCCGTCTCACGTGATGATCGGACACGGCCTAGTTGACTCGGATCATGTAATCACTTAGATGACCAGAGGGATGTCTATCTGAGTGGGAGTTCATAAGATGAACTTAATTATCCTGAACATAGTCAAAAGACCTTTTGCAAATTATGTCGTAGCTCGCGCTATAGTTCTACTGTTTAGATATGTTCCTAGAGAAAATTATAGTTGAAAGTTGATAGTAGCAATTATGCGGACAGTAGAAAGCTTATGTCCTTAATGCACTGCTCAGTGTGCTGAACCCCAAACGTCGTCTGTGGATGTTGCGAACATCGGACATACACGTTTTGATAACTACGTGATAGTTCAGTTAAATGGCTTAAGTAAAGGCACCAAAGATATTTTTCGAAACATCGCGGAACATATGAGATGTTTCGAGGGCTGAAATTAGGATTTCAGGCTCGTGCCCACGTCAAGAGGTATAAGACCTCCGACGATTTTCTTAGCCTGCAAAATCAGGGAGAAAAGCTCAATCGTTGAGCTTGTGCTCAGATTGTCTGAGTGCAACAATCACTTGAATCGAGTGGGAGTTGATCTTCCAGATGAGATAGTGATGTTTCCCCAAAGTCATTGCCACCAAGCTGCTAGAGCTTCGTGATGAACTATAACATATCAGGGATAGATATGATGATCCTTGAAATATTCGCGATGTTTGACACCGCGAAAGTAGAAATCAAGAAGGAGCATCAATTGTTGATGGTTGGTGAAACCACTAGTTTCAAGAAGGGCAAGGGAACAAAGGGATACTTCACGAAACGGCAATTCAGCTGCTGCTCTAGTGAAGAAACCCAAGGTTGAACCCAAACCCGAGACTAAGTGCTTCTGTAATAAAGGGAACAGCCACTGGAGCAGAATTACCCTAGATACTTGGTAGATGAGAAGGCTGGCAAGGTCGATAGAAGTATATTGGATATACATTATGTTAACGTGTACTTTACTAGTACTCCTAGTGGCACCAGGGTATTAGATACCGGTTCGGTTGCTAAGTGTTAGTAACTCGAAATAAAAGCTACGGAATAAACGGAGACTAGCTAAAGGTGAGCTGACGATATGTGTTGGAAGTGTTTCCAAGGTTGATGTGATCAAGCATCGCACGCTCCCTCTACCATCGAGATTTGGTGTTTGCGTTGAGCATAGACATGATTGGATTATGTCTATCGCAATACGGTTATTCATTTAAGGAGAATAATGGTTGCTCTATTTTATTTGAATAATACCTTCAATGGTCTTGCACCTAAAGGAATGGTTTATTGAATCTCGGTCATAGTGATACACATTTTCATGCCAAAAAAGGATATAAGATAGTAATGATAGTACCACTTACTTGTGGCACTGCCATGTAAGTCATATTGGTGTAAAACGCATGAAGAAGCTCCATGTTGATGGATCTTTGGACTCACTCGTTTTTGAAAAGTTTGAGACATGCGAACCATGTCTATTGGTGTATACGCATGAAGAAACTCCATGCAAATGGACCATTTGGACTCACTTGATTTTGAATCACTTGAGACATGCAAATCATACCACATGGGCAAGATGACTGAAAGCATCAGTTTCAGTAAAATGGAACTGGAAAGCAACTTGTTGGAAGTAATACATTTTGATGTGTGCAGTCCAATGAGTGCTGAGGCGTGTAGTGGATATCGTTATATTCTTACTTCACAGATGATTTGAGTAGACGTTGAGTATATTTACTTGATGAATCACGAGTCTGAATTATTGAATGGTTCAAGTAATTTCAGAGTGAAGTTTAAGATCTTCGTGACAAGAGGATAGAATGTCTATGATATGGTCATAGAGATGAATATCTGAGTTACGAGTTTTGGCACACAATTAAGACATTGTGGAAATTGTTTTACAATTAATACCGCCTGGAACACCATAGTGTGATGGTGTGTCCGAACATCATAATTGCATCCTATTGGATATGGTGCGTACCATGATGTCTCTTATCGAATTACCACTATTGTTCATGGGTTAGGCATTAGAGACAACCACATTCACTTTAAATAGGGCACCACGTAACTCCGTTGAGACGACACAGTATGAATTATGGTTTAGAGAAACCTAAGTTGTCGTTTCTTAAAGGTTTGGGGCTGCGACGCTTATGTGAAAAAGTTTCAGGTTGATAAGCTTGAACCCAAAGCGGATAAAATGCATCTTCATAGGACACCCAAAACAGTTGGGTATACCTCCTATCTCAAGATCTGGAAGCAAAAGTAATTGTTTCTAGAAACGGGTCCTTTCTCGAAGAAAAGTTTCTCTCGAAAGAATTGAGTGGGAGGATGGTGGAGACTTGATGAGGTTACTGAACCGTCACTTCAACTAGTGTGTAGCAGGGCACAGGAAGTTGTTCCTATGGCACCTACACCAATTGAAGTAGAAGCTTATGATAGTGATCATGAAACTTTGGATCAAGTCACTACCGTACCTCGTAGGGTGAAAAGGATGCGTACTACTTCAGAGTGGTACGGTGATCCTGTCTTGAAGGTCATGTTGCTAGACAACAATGAACCTACGAGCTATGGAGAAGCGATGGTGGGCCCAAATTCCGACAAATGGTTAGAAGCCATGAAATCCGAGATAGGATCCATGTATCAGAACAAAGCATGGACTTTGGTGGACTTGCCCGATGATCGGCAAGCCATTGAGATAAATGGATCTTTAAGAAGAAGACGGACGTGGATGGTAATGTCACCATCTATGAAGCTCGACTTGTGGCGAAAAGTTTTTTCACAAGTTCAAGGAGTTGACTACGATGAGATTTTCTCATCCGTAGCGATGCTTAAGTCCGTCGGAATCATGTTAGCATAAGCTGCATTTATGAAATCTGGCAGATGGATGTCAAGACGAGTTTCCTTACCAGTTTTCGTAAGGAAAGGTTGTATGTGATACAATCAGCAAAGTTTTGTCGATCCTAAGGATGCTAAAAGGTATGCTAGCACCAGCGATCCTTCTAAGGACTGGAGTAAGCATCTCGGAGTTGGAATGTACACTTTGATGAGATGATCAAAGATTTTGGGTTTGTACAAAGTTTTATGAGAAACTTGTATTTCCAAAGAAGTGAGTGGGAGCACTATAGAATTTCTGATGAGTATATGTTGTCGACATATTGTAGATCAGAGATGACGTAGATTTTCTAGAAAGCATATAGGGTTATTTGAAAGGTGTTTTTCAATAGAAAACCTGGATTAAGCTACTTGAACATTGAGCATCAAGATCTATAAGGATAGATCAAAACGCTTAATGGTACTTTCAAATGAGCACATACCTTAACATGATCTTGAAGGTGTTCAAGATGGATCAGTCAAAGAAGAAGTTCTTGCCTGAGTTCTAAGGTACGAAGTTAAGACTTAAAGCTCGACCTCGGCAGAAAAGAGAGAAAGGACGAAGGTCGTCCCCTATGCTTTAGACGTAGGCTCTACAGTATGCTATGCTGTGTACCGCACCTGAAGTGTGCCTTGCCATGAGTCAGTCAAGGGGTACAAGAGTGATCCAAGAATGGATCACAGTACAGCGGTCAAAGTTATCCTTAGTAACTAGTGGACTAAGGAAGTTTCCCGATTATGGAGGTGGTAAAAGAGTTCGTCGTAAAGGGTTACGTCGATGCAAGCTTAACACCTATCCGGATAGCTCTGAGTAGAGATACCGGATACGTATAATGGAGCAACAATTTAGAATAGCTCCAAGTAGAACAGTTATTTGGAATAGCTCCAAATAGAGCGTGTTAGCTGCATCTAGGAGATGACATAGAGATTTGTAAAGCACATACGGATCTGATTGTTGCAGACCCGTTGACTAAAACCTCTCTCACAAGCAACACATGATCAAACCCCAGAACTCATTGAGTCTTAATCACATGATGATGTGAACTAGTTTAATGACACTAGTAAACTCTTTGGATGTTGATCACATGGCGATGTGACCTGTCAGTGTTAATCACATGGTGATGTGAACTAGATTATTGACTCTAGTGCAAGTGGGAGACTGTTGGAAATATGCCCTAGAGGCAATAATAAATTAGTTATTATTATATTTCCTTGTTCATGATAATTGTTTATTATCCATGCTATAATTGTATTGATAGGAAACTCAGATACATGTGTGGATACATAGACAACACAATATGTCCCTAGTGAGCCTCTAGTTGACTAGCTCGTTGTGATCAACAGATAGTCATGGTTTCCTGGCTATGGACATTGGATGTCGTTGATAACGGGATCACATCATTAGGAGAATGATGTGATGGACAAGACCCAATCCTAAGCCTAGCACAAAGATCGTGTAGTTCGTTTGCTAGAGCTTTGCCAATGTCAAGTATCTCTTCCTTTGACCATGCGAGCGTGTAACTCCTGGATACCGTAGGAGTGCTTTGGGTGTATCAAACGTCACAACGTAACTGGGTGACTATAAAGGTGCACTACAGGTATCTCCGAAAGTATCTATTGTTTTATGCGGATCGAGACTGGGATTTGTCACTCCGTGTAAACGGAGAGGTATCTCTGGGCCCACTCGGTAGGACATCATCATAATGTGCACAATGTGACCAAGGGGTTGATCACGGGATGATGTGTTACGGAACGAGTAAAGAGACTTGCCGGTAACGAGATTGAACAAGGTATCGGTATACCGACGATCGAATCTCAGGCAAGTACAATACCGCTAGACAAAGGGAATTGAATACGGGATTGATTAAGTCCTTGACATCGTGGTTCATCCGATGAGATCATCGTGGAACATGTGGGAGCCAACATGGGTATCCAGATCCCGCTGTTGGTTATTGACCGGAGAACGTCTCGGTCATATCTGCATGTCTCCCGAACCCGTAGGGTCTACACACTTAAGGTTCGGTGACGCTAGGGTTATAAAGGAAGCTTGTATGTGGTTACCGAATGTTGTTCGGAGTCCCGGATGAGATCCAGGACGTCACGAGGAGTTCCGGAATGGTCCGGAGGTAAAGATTTATATATGGGAAGTCCTGTTTTGGTCACCGGAAGAGTTTCGGGGTTTATCGGTAACGTACCGGGACCACCGGGAGGGTCCCGGGGGTCCACCAAGTGGGGCCACCAACCCCGGAGGCTTGCATGGGCCAAGAGTGGTGAGGGACCAGCCCCATAGTGAGCTGGTGCACCTCCCGCAAGGGCCCATGGCGCCTAAGAGGTGGAAAGGGGGCAAACCCTAAGGGGATATGGGCCTTAGGGCCCATATTGGTGCGCCTCCCTCTCCTCTCCCCTCTTGGCCGCCCCCCCAAGTCCCATCTAGGGCTGGCCGCACCCCTTGGGGTGGGAAACCCTAAAGGGGGCGCAACCCCCCCTTCCCCCTATATATAGTTGAGGTTTGGGGCTGCTATACACATGAGAACTTCTCCCTCTTGGTGCAGCCCTACCTCTCTCCCTACTCCTCCTCTCCCGTGGTGCTTGGCGAAGCCCTGCTGAATTGCCACGCTCCTCCACCATCACCACGCCGTTGTGCTGCTGTTGGATGGGGTCTTCCTCAACCTCTCCCTCTCTCCTTGCTGGATCAAGGCGTGGGAGACGTCACCGGGCTGTACGTGTGTTGAACGCAGAGGTGCCGTCCGTTCGGCACTAAGATCTCCGGTGATTTGAATCAAGACGAGTACGACTCCTTCAACCCCGTTCTCTTGAGCGCTTCCGCTTAGCGATCTACAAGGGTATGTAGATGCACTCTCCTTCCCCTCGTTGCTGGTTTCTCCATAGATAGATCTTGGTGACACGTAGGAAAATTTTGAATTTATGCTACGTTCCCCAACATGGAGACGTGTCTCGGTCATGTCTACATTGTTCTCGAACCCGTAGGGTCCGCACGCTTAAGGTTTCGATGGCGGTTATATTATGAGTTTATGAGTTTTGATGTACCGAAGGAGTTCGGAGTCCTGGATGGGATCGGGGACATGACGAGGAGTCTCGAAATGGTCGAGACATAAAGATTGATATATTGGAAGCCTATATTTGGATATCGGAAGTGTTCCGGGTGAAATCGGGATTTTACCGGTGTACCGGGAGGTTACCGGAACCCCCCGGGAGGTATATGGGCCTTAGTGGGCCTTAGTGGAAGAGAGGAGAGGTGGCCAGGGTTGGGCCGCGCGCCCCTCCCCCCCTAGTCCGAATAGGACAAGGAGAGGGGGCGGCGCCCCCCTTCCTTCTCTCTCTCCTCTTTCCCCCTCCCAAATCCTATTCCAACTAGGAAAGGGGGGGGGGATCCTACTCCCGGAGGGAGTAGGACTCCTCCTGGCGCGCCCTCTCCTGGCCGGCCGCACCCCCCCTTGATCCTTTATATACGGAGGCAGGGGGCACCCCTAGAGACACAAGTTGATCCACGTGATCATATTCTTAACCGTGTGCGGTGCCCCCTTCCACCATAGTCCTCGATAATATTGTAGCGGTGCTTAGGCGAAGCCCTGCGATGGTAGTATATCAAGATCGTCACCACGCCGTCGTGCTGACGGAACTCTTCCCCGACACTTTGCTGGATCAAAGTCCGGGGATCGTCATCGAGCTGAACGTGTGCTAAAACTCGGAGGTGCCGTAGTTTCGGTGCTTGATCGGTCGGGCCGTGAAGACGTACGACTACATCAACCGCGTTGTGCTAATGCTTCCGCTGTCGGTCTACAAGGGTACGTAGATCACACTCTCCCCTCTCGTTGCTATGCATCACCATGATCTTGCGTGTGCGTAGGAATTTTTTTCAAATTACTACGTTCCCCAACAGTATGCATCCTGCTACGCCAGAGCCATCTGAAGAAGTTCTCTCACCCTTCGTGTTTCGATTGCTGTCGGAAAGTCACCTTCCATCGGGAGAGCCGCCAAATGAGCCGACGCAACAATGAGGTTTTCCAAAGGATTGGAGAAGTGACCCGGTGGTGTTGGCGCATAATGAGGCGGAGCGGTATACATGCGAGGTGGGTCCATGGCCCGTGGCTGAACCGGTGTTCCGGGTGTCATGATCCGATTTGCCTCCGGCGGGTTACTTGGACCGGCCCCGGGTGTATGAAAAAGGTTCCTAGGATCGAGCGTCAGAGGTAGACATGACTGAGTTTTCTGATGCCTTCTCCTCGTGACCTCGTTTGACGCGTTCAGATCCACCGAGAGTCGGAAAGTCTCCGCTTGAATCTGCTGAGCCCGAGCGTCCAAAGCCGCCCGCTCTGCGGCCATCCTGACCTCTTCTGCTGCTAAATTTTCCTTGGCATGTGCCATCTCTTCGCGTACCCGTACTGCCTCCGCATCATGCTAAACCTTATCCGCTGGCTCCACCATGGCAGTCAACATAGCCATCAGCTTATCCGTGAGATCCATTAGTATCTGAGCCGGGGGCGCGCGAGGTCTCCTGACCCGGCTGCTGCCGACCCGGTGATTGTTGCTTTTGCAGCCGTGGAGTTCTGCCCGGGCTGAGTGCCTGCCATGAAGACTCCGGCTCGATTCAGCAGCTCAGAGGGGTCCGGAATACTGCTGCCATCGGAACAGCCCCCAAGCATGCCATCCTGCAGCTGATACAAAGAATCCGTCTTGCCTGTTGATGACGTAGCATCAGAACAGATGGCCGTCTCAACGCCATCCACTAACTCGTCCGAGTATTTACCTCCATGGATGCAACCCACAAAGGCACGCCTTACAGCGGGTCAGGTCCGTGCGGGTCTCGTGCGCTGAGCCGTCTCGATGATGTTGGTGCAGACGTCCGGCTCAGGGCCCGATTCGCCGATCCGGCCGATGAAGACATGAATTTCGCCGAAGGGGACCCGGTAGCCGTACTTAATTGAGCCGGCCTCGGGGCCCCAGCCTTCGCCGTCAATGTAGAGCTTGCCGCGACGACTCTTGGTCATCCGGCCC
Source organism: Triticum aestivum (assembly GCF_018294505.1). Classification (NCBI taxonomy): domain Eukaryota; kingdom Viridiplantae; phylum Streptophyta; class Magnoliopsida; order Poales; family Poaceae; genus Triticum; species Triticum aestivum. Next base: position 665,484,059 of record NC_057806.1, read on the forward strand.
ACAGTGTATCCTTTGAGCCCTTCGAAGTTGTCCTTCAAGAACTCAAATCCACCGTGCGCTGGCCCCACGGTGGGCGCCAAATGTCGTGGAATTGTCACGGCAGATGTCCTAGCAGAAGGACTTAGTCGTAGGGCCATCGCAACTAGGAAGCTTAAAGGGGTTAATCGGGACGGGACACGAAAGGTTTATACTAGTTCGGCCCCTTACGATGAAGGTTTTGATCACCAAGAGGCTAATCCGCCGGCTTGGTTATCGATCTCTTGTTTTCTTACCCTAAGCCGCTTCCGGGTCGTCCCCTTATATACACGGGTTGACGCCTGGCGGCCTACGGAGTCCCGATCGGCTCATAAAGTGTGTCCGACTTGGTGACTTCTTTTATATGCTTTTCTTTACAAGTCTTTCCTTACATACGACGGTTTACAATATTGGGCCTTAAGCCGCCTCTGGGCTTAGGCCTTCTATAAGCCTTAATAAACTATCGTCTTGAATGTTTACTGGGCTTTCTTTGTGACCCGCCATTGGGGCTGACCCGGCCCCTCCTGAGCGGGTCATATCTGGTAGCTATATCCCCAACACATTGTATATTTTTCATATACATGTTGAACATTTTTTAAATAGATTTTTTGAACTTTTTTCAAATACATGTTGAACATATTTTAGTGGCATAAACTTTTTCTATAACTACATAAACATTTTAAAAAAATGTGTCTACATATTTTTGGAATGCATGAATATTTTTAAATGTTACATACATTTCTTTCAAATGGTACGAAACATATTTTTTGAAGAATGGAAACATTTCCTTTATATTGTATTAACATTTTCTAGAAATGACACAGACATATTTTTGAAATGCGTGAATTATTTTGTAAAGGTACAACATTTTTTTATACATTGCATAATCATCTTTTTAAATGAGGCAAACATTCTTTTTAATGCGTGAACGCTTTTTAAATGACACATACACAATTTTAATGCTATCACATTTTTAAAATATGCAAAAAAAAATTTATAGTGTATAAACATTTTTCTAAATTTTCACAAACATTTTTGAAATGGGTGAACATTTCTCTTAAATGTGAAAGACATTTTTTAGAAACAGACAACCAATTTTAATACCCTTTAACATTTTTGGACGTACATGAACATCTTTCTTTTTCAAACACGCTAGTTTAACCGAAATAGTGGAGAAACCCCCCAAAGAAAGAGAAAACGGAAGAGAAAAACCATTGAGCGTTTGCCGCGTTCATCTTTCGCTTTTTGAGCATAACGTGCTGTTGGCCTCTTTTTTCTTCTAGATTTTTTTTTGAGGGTAACTTTTTTCTTCTAGATGAAGTGTGTTGCTTTTACATGGATATGCGTTTTTTTAGTGGAAGGAAGTTTTTAGGGGAAGCGGCATTGCTCTATTGATTAACGAGGTCAAAAGGAATTATTGTTACAATATCATGTGGCTGTAGCAACCAGACATATCTAATCAAGGCCAAAGAAAAACAAAAATTGATCAAAGCCGTCTGCTTCAAAATTCCTACTTCTAGTCTCATGAATAAAATTACAAACTTCAAACTCTCTCAGTTCTTCTTGATTTCCTTGACGATGGCACCACGTTTCCCGCCCGTGTCACAACTAATGTCATTCACCACCATTCTGCAATCTGAAGATATAAGGATCGTCGTGAGCATCAGGTCGTTTGCCAAGGCCATCGGCTCTGTGCAGGCCAATGCTTCAAGAGATGGAACATCACAAACACCTTGTAGTGTGATCGAAGAAGAGACAAGATAACGCCCGTGCTCGTCTCGACAAATTATTGCCACCGCTCCTCTATTTTCAAGCTAGTGTGGCCACTGCATCAACGTTAAGTTTTGGCCCTCCCAGAGGTGGGCAGATCCAGGGTTGCTGGTTATTGGCTGGAACCTGCAATACCACCCTCGACTTGTCCTTGAGAAAAGACCCAAGCTCGGACAGAAAGAAGTATGTTGGTAGTTACGAAGAGGCGCACACGCTATAGTAGTGTTGTTTTTGAGCCACGAGTCATTATTAGGACTTACAAGAAGGTAGAAATAGTTTTTTTTTTTGAAACTGAGGTAGAAATAGCAGCTTCCTCCAAAAGAGACCTCCAATTTACGGACAAGCGGGATGTGAAGCGCTGAAACGTGCACCCCGCGTTCCCTTTTGGGCCAACTTATCTATGGGGCGGGCACCCTTTTTTGGTTTCTCTCTCTTGTTTTTCTTAAATTTTCTTTTTTGCTTATTTAAATCATATTCAAAGATTTGCAAAATATTCATATTTTTTCAAAAAACCCTAAAATTTACAAATGTTCACGAATTTGAAAAGTTGTTCGTGGATTTAAAAAACTGCCAATTTTTTTAGGTGATTAAAATTTTCAAAAACAATGTTGCAAAATCGAAAAAATGTTCTCTAATTTGGAAAAAATGTTCATCACTTGGAAAAATCTTCATGAATTTTGGTAGATTCAAACAATATCCGTGAAATTCTATAAAATATTATTGTATTCCTTTTGATTAACAAAATTGAATATGGTGATTTTTTTGAATTGGATGAACTTTTTATTGAAATTCTTGATTTTTCTGAAAATAATATGAACATTGTTTGAATTGTGACGAATTTTTTTTATTTGATGAAAAAAGTGAATTTCATAAAAAATTTGAATTCAATGAACAATTTTTGAATTGAATGAATGTTTTTGAATTCAATGAACAAGTTTTGAAACTGATAATTCAATGTACATTTTTGAATGTTATGATTATGTTTTCAATTTCATGATCAAAATTTGAATCTCAAAGAATACATTTGGAATTTTGTGAACAACTTGTGGATTTGATGAAACAAATGTTGAATTCAATGAGAATTTTTTGACTTTTATAAATAGTATTTGAATTTGATGAACACAAAATATTAATGAAAAAGGAAAATGGAAAATTAAAGCAATTATTTTTAAATAAAAAATAAGATGAAAAAACATGAAAAAAGCAATAAAAAATAGTCCGGGAAGGATCTAGAACTACAAAAACCGAAAGATCGATCCCGCGCTAGGCCGACCCCATTCACTTAGGACGTGTTTGGTAGGCTGCATCAAGCCCTACCAGGTTCTGGCAGGCTAAGTACTCAGTTGTTTGGTTGCTTGACCTGCACACATAAACTGGCTCGCTCGAAACTTAAAGCGCTCTCAGTCAGGCCCGCGGGGAACACTCAGATCGATCATTTTTCCAGATGCAGGCTCGGCCTAGTGCAATTTACACTACGATGAGGATGCAAGATGGGCTTGATGCAGCCTACCAAATGACATGCAGATCATGGCCCAAAGCATGTATACGCTATGAGAATGTACCTAAACACGTCCTTAGCTAGCACGGGGACGGGGGGAGGGGGGGGGTGCGCTTTTGGTCAAGTACCCGTGTACTTACGTGGGGAATAGAAATCACCCCTTCAAAGTGAGGGCGCTGATATGTACTTACACGAGAGGAAGTTTTGCTAAGGGCGAGGTCCATATGGGCTGGCTCATCGCGTCGCTGACCAGAGGCCACAAGCGATATTCTTATTATTTTTATGTTTTCTCTTTCAGAAAAATATTTTTATGTTTTTTGTTCCCCTTCTTATTTTATTTTACATTGTTTATAGTTCCAGATGTTCTATTCTACAAAAATACTTTACAAAAAACATTTGAAAAAATGTTAATCAAGCATTTAAAAAAAAATTAAATGTGTAGATATAAATTTTTATTATGTATACAACGTGAAATGTGTATAGGAAAAATATTGACAATTTCTTTGAAAATTGTAATCCAATTATTATTTTTGAATAAGCGTACGAAAAATGTTAAACTTGTACTTGTAAATCTTGACCATGTACTCAAAAAATGTTGAGCTTGTATTTGAAAAATGTTAAATGTGTCTAGAAAAAATATTGACCATGTTTAAAAAATGTTAAACTTGTTTTTGAAAAAGGTTAAGTGTGTGCAGAAAACATGTTTACCATGTATTCAAAGAATGTTAAACTTGTCTTTGAAAATGTTAAATATGTATAATGTTTTTAAACTTGTCTTTTAAAAATATTAAACGTGTATAGAGAAAATATTGAAAATGTACTAAATAACTGTTAAACTTGTATTTGAAAAATGCTAAATGTGTATAGAAAAAATATTGACCATGTATAATTTTTTTAAACTTGTCATCATAAAATGTTAATTGTGTATAGAAACAATGTTCACCATGTATTAAATTTATTTAACCTGCCTTTGAAAAATGTCAAATGTGTATAGAAGAAATGTTTACCATGTACTTAAAAAATGTTAGACTAATATTTGAAAAATGTTCAATGTGTACAGAGAAAATGTTGACCATGTATTAAAAAATTAGACTTGTCTTTGAAAAATGTTAGATGTATATAGAAAAAATGTTGACATTGTATTTAAAAAATGTTAAACTTGTCTTTGGAAAATGTGAAATGTGTAAAGAAAAAAAATGTTGACCATGTACTCAAACAATATTAAACTTGTCTTTTGAAAATATTAAATGTGTATAGAGAAAATATTGACAATGTATTCAAAGAATGTTAAACTTGTCTTTGAAAAATGATACATGTGTATAGAAAAAATGTTGACATGTATTTAGAAAAGAAGAAAAATGAGTAAGAAAATAAAAACCGATAGAAGTAATGAAAGAAACAAAGAAAAACGAAAATAGAAAAAAAATAGGGGAAGAAAAAAGAAAACCAAACAAAGAACGAAAGGAAACGGAAAAAGGAAAAACAAGAAAAAACCAATAGAAACAAGGAAAAGCGAATAAAAGCAGTGAATAACGGGGCTCAATTCGCCTATGTATATCCCGCCCTACTACTCTATCTGGGCTCCTTTTTCATCACAATTTTCTTTTAAAGTCCGTGTGAGTGGGCCGGCCCATTACTGTTGAAGCTTGCAGTAAGAGTTCCTACCGTCTCGCTTAATGCGAGATATAGGATAGCAACTAACTAAAGATCGTTCATTCCTAGCCTCCCCAAGGGTCACTTGGGGATGGCGCGCTCTTGGTGCCTCCTCCGGATTTTTTTTCGCACGCATTTTCTACTTTTTAGATGGGTTTTTTATGACTTTTTAGTTTTTCACCTGTCTTCCTTAGCTTTTGGACCCCAAATTGTTTTCAAGAAATCTTTTTTACACGGAAAATCACGTCTTCTTTTTCCCCTTTTCGCGAGAGGCACGGTTTTGCTTCCGCGAGAGGCACGGACGTGCCTCTCGGAAAGGTGGAAAAAGCGTTTTCTTTCTTTTTCTTTCGCGAGAGGCATGGTTTTGCTTACACGAGAGGCACATTCGTGCTCCCAGAAATGGCTTTCGGAAAGAAAAGAAAACGTGGCCCCGGTCTATTTTTTCCGGTTTTTCATGAAAAAAAGTGCGTCAAAACCTATTCACATGGGATCTAGTTTTGAAGATCTTGACGCGAGAAATACAACGGCGAAAACGGTTTGAGATTTGGACCCGCGGTTTAAGAGATATATTATTTTGAATAAACGGATCTACCAAAAAAGGGAAAACTCTCAGGTTGCGACAAGTGACGCACATGCAACGCGCCACTTGTTGCAATCTGAGGAGGTGGAAGCGATATTTGAAAGAAGTACTCTTCAATTAGTGATTTCGCGAGATATAGACGCCGTGCCAAAGTGACAGGTTGTATTTTCGTGGAAATCAAGAGATGGGCTCAATCCAACAACAGTAATCTCTGTATGGGTGGGCTAGCAAAGCCCATCAGACTAACTTTTGACGTGTTATTACTACCGTGAGCTAAACGGAATCTACCTTAAGAAAAGCTTGTGCTTAAGAAGAAAAGCCGAGTGCTCAAGAAGAAAAGCTGAGTTGAACACGTTGAAATCCGTGGGACGATCACTTTGCTCCGCTTTCCTTTTTCTGAAAAGGAATTCCTTCTGAAAATGAGCTAGCTTTGTCCCGCTTTCCTGCTCCAATCCTTGTCACAGGCACGCACCTGGCGATCCCTTGCCTTGCACCTCCGCTGCGGCGATCCCTTGCTGACATTCCGCACGTCGGCACCGACGCGACTAGCCCGGCTTTTACCTATTTTCGGGCCCTTTCCGCTTTATTCGCGATACGCTTTTGCCTCGGAAATCCGTCGACCTCGATCGAGATCGATTCGCGCGTGTGATGCCGACTAGTCGATCGATCTCGATCTCTCTCGATCGAACCAGCATCAAACGGTAAAGGGTAAAGCGCCGCCGCCGCACTGCGCAACCGTAAACATTCGCCGGTGACCGGACCGAGGCGTGCACAGCGGGGCCGCAGCTAGCTGGCCGCCGTAGCTAGCGTTCCGTGTTCACCGGACCGGAGGCGCTCGCGACAAAACCGCTCGCCGCTCTCACGGCGAGCCAACCAATAATCCTCGGCGCCGTAGGTCACGTGAATTTGCTGTAGCGGTTCACCATAGCTCGAGGACAAACGCTGGTAGCAGTGCAAGTAACGGCTAGTAGTAGCTAGCTAGCTCTGCACTGTGATCGCCGAGGCGCTGGAGCGGACGGTAGCAAAGCACGACAGCACGTACGTGCTGGGGCGTCCACGTTGCTTGGCGCTTTGTCGCCTTTTTCCTTTGAGGCGCACACTTGCTCTGACTGCCGCGCGCATCGGTGTGTGTGACCACCCGATGGCATTGGCATCGCTTGTGCGTGCGGCCCGTGCCTCTATATAAGGCAGGTCCCCGGGCTGGGCTGCTCACACACACCACACCAGCTATATCCCTCCCTCCCCCAACACCCTGACATCCGAGCTCTAGTCGGTCGATCCATGGAGGCTTCACGCAGGCTCCTCTCGGCGGCGCTCCTCCTCGTGCTGCTGCTCGCCGCCACAGGTACGTAGACGTACGCATAGCAGCGGTGCCGTCTGCCGGTGAGCTGTGTGGCACTTGGTTTGGTTCTGAACTTGTGAAGTTCTGATCTGAGTGGCGTTGCAGGGGAGCTGGGAGGGCCGGTGATGGTGGCGGAGGCGCGGACGTGCGAGTCGAGGAGCCACAGGTTCAGGGGGCCCTGCGTGCGCAGGTCCAACTGCGCCAACGTCTGCAAGACCGAGGGCTTCCCCGACGGCAAGTGCCGCGGATTCCGACGCCGCTGCTTCTGCACCACCCACTGCCACCATTAACAAGCCTCTCTCCTCCGGGTGATGCCTTCTTCCGCCTCGGCCTTCAGGGTGGCCTTTCTGCGAGCGTCCGTGCGTGTGCGTGTCCATGAATAAATCTTAGCTTGTCTCGGCAAGCTGGGTGCGAGTCCCTTGTTTGTTTTTTGTATGATTATTACCAGTGTGCATGCGTTGTTGTTTCTTGTTGGGTTTATGGGATTATCCCGGCCGGTCAATCCTTCTCTCATGTAGTAAGATTTTATTTTGGGCAAATCATGAATGTTGTATGCTTGTTCTCTCAGGCACTCACCCGCTCTGTATACAATTGGACATGCATGTCACATGGTACCTGTAGGTGTTGTGTGCATACTACACTTCCGTGTGATCGCGCCATGTGCAGTGGCAGCTTTTTTTTTTTTGAGACAAATGTGCAGTGGCAGCTGACACCCGGCGTTACGCATGCGCAAGGACCGCTGCTAGACCTGAGCATTTCTTGGGCCGGGCTTTAAAAAGCCCAGCCCCGCAAATCTAATCCTGAGCCATGCCCGGTCCAGAATAAACGAACACTAATCCTCAAAAGCATAAAATAAAAATAAAATAAACGAACACTATTCTATTTTTCTATCCTTTTTCGGGTAATGAATAGTACTTATCTTCTATTGAAATTAATTAATTTTGTCATTTTCAAAATATATTCATATATTAGTATGTTTTAGAATGAAATCATATTTTTAATACTAGCACAAATGCCCATGCGTTACAGCGGGAGAGAAAAAACACCACATCACTAACCCAATGACCCATCACGAGACATGACGACATCAACAAACTCCTTGAAATCCTCCACGCTGCCACGAGAGAAACAACATGTAAAGATGTGTTGCGAAAAAACTTAATCCTGTTAGTATTTCATAAATGTACTATAGGTGCATGCAATTTGAACCACATAAATATCTACCTAGTTGTGTGTATCTCCGAACGTCTTTGATGGTATTGCTTAGTGATGCCCAATAAATATCATATTATATCAAAAAATGGTAAAGTGCATTTTAGTACAACGTCCTTGTTTTACTATGGAGGTGACACCAATTTCCATGAACCAGTGTCGGCCAAGTTCATGGACTTGGTAGCGGAGCACAGTTCGTGTCACATGATATTAGGAGAGTTGTACAAAGATCCTTCATCTCTGGCTAATATAATAAAGAAAAGTGCGGAGTTTGTGTCACATATAGCTGGGGCTCCGAGTCGGACTCTTAGTACTTTGGTGACGGGCGCTAGTGGGTTGAGCAAAAAATAAGAGAAAATATTTGCTCAGTTGTTAGGAAAACATAGCACATGACCAAAAATGAAGAGTTCTATTTTATGATTTAATCATATATTTTTTGGGGTGTTACAGTTAATATTTTGCTCTTGAGTTAAACAATTCCAACACATCGAATATTAGTATCACAATATCGCATCTTAATTCCTGACATCAACAATTCAGATATATAGAAATAGTTCACCCATGGCATGTGCGCGTAACACAACGCCTAGCAATTCAGCTACAAAAAAGCGGTTAAACAAATTTAGAAACAAAGAAAAAGTCATCAGTTCAGTAATTGAATAAGCCTCAGACCATGTAGAAAAACTATGATATTTTCTAGACATAATTACCAATGGTCCTCAATTAAACCACCAAAGAAAACAATTGTACGGTTAGTAAAGATGAACATTCATATTTTAGTAATCATGACTAACCTATGAGGGGCATATGTTATAGGTGGGTGGGATGATGATCCCACGGCAGAAGATGGAATCAAATGGTCAAAAATTTAAACTGTCTCAAGTGTCATACAAATTTAGTTCAGTTTTTACTAAAAACAATCTAATTAATTAGTCCGAGAGACTAAATGCTTTAGTTTTTAACAATTGGGGGTAAATGACCATTTGTAAACATTTGATATAGTTGAAATTGTGAGCACACGAAAGGACGGAAAATATTTTTTTTTCAAGAAATCTACACTTCAATTTTTTTACCATTTGGCATAAAGCCAAAGGCAACTGCAAGATTTGTTCCTTTAAAAACTTTACTTGTCTGACGCCGTGTGTGGGCTTCTTATTGATCTTCTAATCAGCATCTCCTTGAGAGATCCAGCGCTTGGTATGACGTTGTTTAATTGGCAAGTGCTCCAACGCATGCATCCCACTTTCCTTCTTTACGTTTCCTTCTACTTTCTTTCTCTCTCCTCCTATTTTTTCCTCTTTCCTCTTTATTATTTCCTTATTTTTTCTTCCTCTCTCATTTATTCTTTCATTCTATCAGTTTCTTACGCATGCATCCCTCTTTCCGTATTTATTTCTCCTTTCTATTTTCTTTCTCTTTCCTTTATTCTTTCCTCCAATTTCCTCTGTATTTTCCTGTCACACCTGAAATCCCTAATTCCTTCTTCATTCTTTCTCTTTCCTTCCTTATTACGGTACATCTATTTCCTTATTAATTCCCGAGACGCCTTCTTAATGGCTAGAAAAATCCAGGGCGTATCTCTATCTCTACTACCTAAAAGAAACAGAGTGTTCCGTTTCCCCTCTTACGTTGCCCCCTCTTCGTCCAACCTCTCGTACGACCCCCTCTCCTTTGTAGCGATTTTCTTTCCCCCTGCACCGGTTTTCTCCCTGCCGGTTTTATCATCATCACGTAAGGTAACCAGACGCAATCAATTTGTCACTGGATGGAATGTTTAGTATACGATACAATACAATAAAACGGAGCGATATCTCTGGCGATTTTCTTGCTCCCGATATTTCTGCATGCGATAGTGTAATGGTGCTAGCATCAGAAGGAGGCAATCACGTGTATGTAGGGAATATAATCACGGAGATTGCAGGGCAGTTAAGGCCGTGTCTCACATGCAGGAAGGAATTCCCGAATTCAGCGGAAGAGAAGACGACGTCTGCCTCAAGATCGCCTCAAGATCGTCCTCTAGATCACATGCAGGAAGGAATTCCCGAATAAACAAGTTTTGTTTTTTTCGGACAAACCAGGATCAATCTTTGGTAACACATTCAATTCTCACATGGTAATCAATCTCTTCTTTGTCAATGCATAACGCAATCAATTCTCACATGGTGATCACGGGCATATTCTTCGCTTCCTTATCTTGGTTTATTTCTTGCCTTTTCTGCGTGCTGATTTTTTCTCTCCATAAATATCTCTCCCTTCCTTATCTAGGGTACCTGCATCGTGGATATATAGGATCCCGCTCGCACCGCGCCGGGAGGCCACCATCCTCCTCGAGGAGAATCGGCCGGAGCACCATGACCAAGGTAAAATCATGGTGTTGTCCAGTACTCGCCTCGAGTCTACAACAACAATGCAGGACACTAGAGGCCCACCTAACCCGCATCGCCTCTGCGCACCTACGTTGATTGTCGCCGCAGAGCCCTTTTCTCCAAGTAGACGGCGGCGCGACAGAGGTCCTCAATGTTTTATAATTTTCTGCTGTGTTTCGTATCTGCTTGATTGCCATTTGTAATGTACTTTTTCCTTGGTATTTTTTTTGAAACGGAGGCAAAAGCTTTGCCTCATCCATTAAATAAGAGAGAATAGAGTTTGTTACAAATCACCCACGACACCACATGGATTATTACTCTCGCGATATGAAAGACCCTAATTTTTTTGCACCGGCGGTGACCCAAAGGTTGGCCTCGGTCGAGATGGTGTTAAGCAAGATAGTCGGTGGAGCGCTTTTAAACCTAAACACTCTTGCATTTCGCTCATTCCAAATTGTCCATGTCACAAGCATGGTGAGCGAGGCTTTGGCTTGACGGTTTGGCGTGCCGGCGTCACAAGTGCTTGTCCACCAAGCGTTGACGGAGTCCAACAAGCGCCATGAAGAGGTGACCAACCCGAAGATGTGAAATTTTTCAATGACCAACGCCCACAACCTTAGAGTATAGCGGCACTTGAAGAATAGGTGTGACCCGCTTTCTTGCACCCTCTTGCAAAGTGGACACAAACCACAATTTGGCCATCCTCTCTTGGCTAATCTGTCTGCGGTCCAAATTCTATCTTGAAGTGCCAACCAAGCAAAGAACTTTACTTTGGGGGGACCCCAGACCTTCCAAACCATTTGGTCCATGGGTGAAAACACCATCCCTATGAATTGCGCCTTATATGCCGAGGCCGCCGAGTAGTGCCCACTAGTCGTGTGTTTCCATAAAATGTCGTCCTCGGCGAGCGCATCAAGATGCACCTCATCCAATAGCATCCAAAGGGTGAAAAATTGTGTGATGAACTCAACGGAAATAATGGTTGGAGGCTTGATCTTGAGCATCCACGCGTTGTGCTTGATGGCCTCGCGCACTTTCCACTTCTTTCGCGAGGAGACTTCGAATATTAGTGGCGCAATGTTCTTCGGCTTGCGCCCAAGAAGCCAAGGTGATTCCCAAAAAGGTGTCTTCGCACCATTGCCCACGGTGATAGTGGTAGACGCATAGAAAAAGTTAAGGTCCTCCTCATTGCACGGGTTGCCCATCCCCACCCACAACTTGGTGGGCTCCTTCCATTCATACCAAGGCCACCGCAGCCGCAGAGCACGCGCGAACTTTTCCATGTTGAGTACCCCAAGCCCCCCATACTCAACTGGCCTACAGACAATTTCCCAATTCACCTTGCATTTCGCCCCCGTCGTCTTGTCCGAGCCGGACCATAGGAAAGCTCTCTCGAGCTGGTTGACTTTGAAGAGGATACTTGGTGGGATGATCAACGGTGTGATGAAGTAGATCACTTGGGAAGTGAGAACAGACTTGACAAGGGCCGTGCGCCCAATGGTGGTGATGTTTTGGCCCTCATACGTTGTCAACTTGGATGCAACCTTGTCCACAAGAAATTGAAGATCCACTAATCTTAGCTTCCAAACAGAGAGGGGGAGCCCCAAGTACCTCAAGGGGAAAGAAGCCCTAGTTGCCGGCAGATTTTGAGTGATATGATCCAAGTCAAGATTATTGCAACGAATGGGCACCATCGAACTCTTATGAAAGTTGGTGCAAAGTCCCGTGACCTCGCCAAATCCTCTCAAAATATTAGCAAGATTGTCAACATCCTTTTTGATCGGAGCCAGGAAGATGGCTGCATCATCCGCATAAAGGGAGGTTCGCATCATGGCACCCCTACCCCGAATTTTGTGGAGGAGCCCCTTTCGCGTAGCCACATCAAGGATTCTTTGGAGCGGGTCAATGGCGATGACGAACAGAAGCGGGGAGATGGGGTCCCCTTGCCGGAAACCACGACCATGCTTGATTGGGTTGCCGGCAATGCCATTGAGGATAATCCTCGATGATGAAGAACTAAGAAGCGCCGTGATCCAATCCCTAAACTTGCTTGGGAAACCTCGCCGTTGGAGAAGGTCCAGTATATATTCCCATTTGACCGAGTCGAATGCCTTGCGAATATATAATTTGAAAAGGAGGGATGGGGTCTTGCTCTTGTGCAGGCGTCGTGCAAGATTGCGAACATACATGAAGTTATCATGAATACTTCTCGTTTTGATGAAGGCGCTTTGGGCATTGGAGATGAGGGCCGTCATGTGCGGAGTGAGCCGAGTGGAGAGCACCTTTGCAATAATCTTGGCGATCGCATGGATAAGACTAATAGGCCTATAGTCCGCAATCCCCTCCGCCCCATCCTTTTTTGGCAAGAGCACCACATTCGCAGAGTTGAGCCAGTGGAGGTTCAAAGTGTGGAGGGATTCGAAACGAGCAATGGCCCTCATGAGGTCGTGCTTGACAGTGCCCCAACACTTTTTGAAGAATAGGCCCGTGAATCCATCCGGACCCGGGGCCTTGTCATTTGGCATGTCGTTGATTGCTTGAAGAACCTCCATTTCGGTCATTGGAGAGTCAAGGCCATGCATGTCAAGGCGTTCCATATTGAGCTCCTCCCAATTGAAATCTTTTGAAATTTTTCCTTGGTATAGTTACGGGGATCTGCATGATGGCAAGCTAGCCTGCATGATGCAGTCATGTAAGATACGTGCAATGGCCTGATGGGAGCTAGCTTGTTTCTTAATTGCTTCATTGTTCATCTTCCTCTTTGTCAGGGTCATCCCATGAATATATTGATTATATTTCTCAAAAAAATCAGGCTCTCAATACGCACTGATTATTCTCTGTATTGCAGAAAACGTAAATCATTTGCGAGCTAGAAGGAACTCATCATTCTAAGTCTCCGGTTGTACTCTTAGTTAGGTCAGAAAAAAATTGTAACTATCCTTTTAAGACTAGCACTATTTATATTCCCATGCTTTTTCGAGCATATACTATCTGAGTTGGTTAATTCTTTTCAAAACTTTCTTCTTTTTAAGTTGTGATGCAATGCCACTGTCCATTGTTTTGGTCACAAGAATTTATTATTTAGTTTTTTTGGAACGAAGGCTCCAGAAGAGCCCGGCTTTGAATTAACAAAGCCATCAACCGGCCAGGACTTACAACGACCCAAACAACAAGAAAGAAAACAAAGAAAACTGAAAACGGCAGATACAAGGTGCTTCCAAACAGCTTACACACACCACAACAGAGAGCACAAGGATATTCTACCGGAAGTCTAGCTAAATGTTGATGGAGCTCTTCGACGCGAATTAAGCACCAAAACAGTGACAGCAAGCGAGCTTCAAGAGGAAATCACGCTCAGCAAAGATGAACATGCCCTCATCAAACCCAAAGGAGACCACCATCATCGAACCTTCCTTCTTCAATTCCGAAGGGGACCCCTGCCCCTCGCCCTGGATCGAAGGGCGCCGGGCCGTCGCAAATTGAAGCAGCTCACCCTAGAGCAAGGAGCGGTAGATTCAGTATCGCCTTGGGAGATACTCAGTGTGACCAACCCACTATGCAAGATCACCAAGAGAAGGGCCAAACCGCAGCTCAATGGTCACCACACGAAGAGAAGAAGCTGTAGAAGGACGAGGGCAACGAAGAAACAATCGCAGAGTTGATAAACACCTGAAGCTGAGACATGACTTTTGCTTAGATTAGAATCCATGTCTGAATCGCCTATGCCGTGCTGCTGCATGCAGGGGAGAGGAACCCTATCCCCTCCCCCCACCATGGCAACACACAAACGGCCGGCCTACGGACACCCCAGAGAGCTAATATTGTGAAAAATCTCAGTGTTATCTCCAACTGAGATGTCGCTGCGCGCCGGAGAACCACATCTAAACGCCAATGAACATCCCCAACTCGCCCAAGACGACACCTTCAGGAAGGTGACGACGCAAGCCGCGCCGCTGCCGCCTAGACCAGAACTGGCAAAGGTTTTCACCCGGGTATGAGAGGGGAGGGAGAGGGGATCGAACCTCGACGGCGCCTTCGAGAAGGGGAACGATGCCAGCCGGCGTCACCGCCGTCGTGGCTGGAAAAGCCGGTCAAAGATTTCTCCCGGTCCGAGCTCTCAACTCCGGCAACCCCACTTTCAACGGATCCGGCGACCGACGCCCGCCACGACCCAGATCCAGCGAGGAACAGGCAAGGGAAGGGGGAGGAAGAAGACCTCCAGATTTGACGCACAGCCAGGGGCACGAGGCCACCCGCCTCGACCATCGCACAACGCCTCAACCACTCACCGCCCGCACGGCCAAGTGGGGAGGAGGAGCACCAGCAGACGCTGCTCGCCGCAAAGCAGGCGCCGCCGCACCATCCGAGGCCACTGCCTCGGCTACATAGGCCCTCCGCGTGGAGACGGAGCGGCACGGCCTCGCCGCCACCTTCCCTGGCAGGTGTGCGGACTTCGCCGGCGATCCCTCTGGCGGCAGCGAGGCGGGGGGGGGGGGGGGGGACGGGGGGAGGAGGCTTGGCGGCTAGGGTTGCGTCGCCGCCCGCGTCGCCCCGTGCGGACCGAGAAAAGTTATTTGTATGTATGCGATGATTCGAATTTATTATTTAGTCTAGCATGGTCTTATGTATTTGCATGATTGTGCCCAGTATTAAGGTTAGTTTCCTGATAAATGAAAAAAGGGCTTGTTTGGCTATTAAGATACATAATAACATGATGAGGCCATGCTTGTGCATCATCAGTTCATCACTAATAATATTCATTGTGGCCATGTATGTATATTATTTTGGAAGAATAATAATTGGGAAAATATTTGTCGAGGACAATTGGAGAGAAGGATTGATGACAATATTCCATTCATGGCGAGCCAAAAGTAGAATGAGGGCAGAACATGCATTTGCATGTGTGGTAACTCAGGGAAAGATAAATGGATTATTTATTTATATGTGTCGTTTGAGCTATACATATCTACATTTCTATGGCAACGCATGGGCAATTACCTAGTATAAATTAGAAAGATTGGATTTAAGCGAGCAATGTAGGACTATTTAATAGGCTTATCAACGTTACAATATCACACAGTTTGAGCTGTATGAGTCGGTCGTGACAATTGTTGTTGTACATGAGGTTGAGAGTTCGAGGTGCACACCAGGCACTATTTTTTTTTTCACTGGGCCGCCTTGCTGGGCCCGAACAATTTGGCCTATCCCAATAGAAGCACCTGTGCGTGGAAAATCATAAACAAAAAATAGTACCACCTTGGATAATAAAAAATCTTTAAAAAATAAATAATAATATGGGTGAACGGATGAAAAAAGTTGGCGAAACACACCTGTTTTATTAGTAGGTATAGGTATAGATATAGATATAGATATAGATTTAGAGCCATAATATAGGCTCAGAAGCTCACATTCACTATATTACGTGGCAATTTCCAAAGAGAAAAAACCCAAGTGTGCTAACATTTTTTACGGAAGATATTTCTTTCCATTTCATTAACGAAACCCCCGCATGTCCTTACAAGATACAAACTGCTAAAAGAGCCATGAAGGCCTTTAATTTGAAATTTTCAAAATCCTATTTTTTCAGTTTCACAAAATTCTGAAAAACAACACAGATGTATGCAAGGATGTAATGTGTTTGTGTGTAAAATTTCAGTATGAAATTTCTTGATTTACGAGCTGCAAAAAAATTATGGACTATGAGGATGAACAATACATATGCTAAAAGCCCTAGGTTAGCCCAGGCAAAGGAAACAGATACTATCTTTCTCTCAGTTTACAGGGCGTGTGCGTGCCCCTAGATCGTCAATTTGACCAACCTAATACAAGTCATATATTATAAAAAATATACCAATATAAACTTCAGATGTTCTATTTTCAAATCGTATAATTTTTGTGTTATATAGTTTATATTAAAATGATAAAATTAACAATCTAGGTATACACGTAGGACTTGTAAATTGAAACGGAGATAGTAGATCAATTTTTTACTTCACTTACCAAGGAGATTAGTTATCTTATGAATCTTCGTACTTGTTGTATTACTCATGTAGCCCGCTTACAAAATAGAGTTACTGATAGTCTAGCAAATTTTGACGAAGAACCATGCCTTGGGTAGGTTCTGGCCTGATGAGTCTCTAGCGCTAGCTGCTGATCAGCTGATGATTGTAAGGACTTGGTGAATTGAGTAATACAATTATTTCACCTGAAAAAAAACTCAAAACATGTGGTCAACGGTGGACTCTTTTGTTTCGCAGGAACATGAGAATTATTAACGCGCAGTAATATCTTTGAACATCGATAAGTGCCACACGTGTGGACGTTAGGAGATCTGCTCACACATTTTGTGTGATGTATAAGAGGAACAACCCATACACCTACGTGTGGGCAAAAACAAGTAATGTTCACACATCTTTTTTTTCCTCCTGAACCCTTTCATACGCGTGCGTGTGGGCGAAATAGATAACGCACACACGCCCCGTACGTCAGGCCTCGTACCACGTGGTCCCGCACGTCCCGCGTGACAGTCACCGCGCGTCCGCAGTTGCCATGGTCCAGACCCTCGTCCATGTTCGTTTAACTGCAGTTGCCATGTCGCTGAACTACGGTTGCCATGTCAGACAACTACAGTTGCCATGGTTGCTCAACTGCAGTTGCCATCTCATGTCAAAAGTTCCAGATGTCATTTTTAGGCAACTGCGGTTGTTGCCATGTATGGTCTGATTTACTATAGTTGCCATGATTTGAAAACGTTAGGAGCTTGCCACCTACTAACACTAGACAGTTGCCATGTATGGTCTGGTTTTACTACAGTTGCCATGATTTGAAAACCTTAGGAATTGCCACCTACTAACACTAGGCAGTTGCCGTGTAGCGCTACAAAAAGACATGGCAAAACAACATGTTCGGGTAAAAAAGAGAGAGTTGCCATCTGCTTACAAGCACACTAGGGCAGTTGCCGTGTACCCTGCAAAAAACATGGCAACTGACATGTTCGGGTAAAAAAAAAGTCGCCACCTGCTTATAAAGCACACTAGGGCAGTTGCCATGTACACTACAAAACACATGGCAAGTGGCAACTTGGGTGTGGGAGATGAGATGGGCGTGTGGGCGAGATGACAAATGCCCACACACCAGCCCTTATGCGTGAGTGGAAAGTGTCGTGTGGGCGAACTGCTGAACGCCCACACACCGGCCCCTCTCATGTGATGAAACGGCCGTGTGGACGATCGGGTGTATGCCCACGCACCAGCCCAGTCCTACGTGGCACTAGAAACATGCCAAGATTCGTGCGCTTACAAACGGACGCGGATCCACGTGTGTGGGCGAGATGCAAACGCCCACACGTGTGGGTGTTAATATTTTCGATATCTTTACAATCATGATTGAGAAACTCAGCAATAAACAAAGGGGCCTCAAGCAGCCAAGCATTGTCCTCTCTCTACACCCGCTCCTAGCACTAGCAGCTCATGCAAGTTGGTGATCTGCTCAGTGTCCTCCTCTGTTTCACAAGCCTGAACCGAAATTCAGGAAGTTCAGCCGCAGTATCTTTAAGAGCATCTCCAGCCGCATCCCAACAAGCCCTCTTCAGATTTTTTCCGCGTCGACGCCCAAAAAATGGTCCAGTCGTGTTTCAGGAGTTCGTTTTTCACCGACTTGGGCTGAAATTGACGCCGGCGTACCCAGACCAAACCTGGCCCGGTGGGGGGGTGCCCGGGGCGCCGGGGCGAGCGTTTTTGACGCGAAAGAACTACGGGCCAGCCGCGTCAGCGAGACGCGCCTCATCTTCCCCCCAGAACGCCTAGGTTTCCCACGGGGAATCAATGGCAAGGCTGCCGCCGGTCAGCCTTGCCATTGATTCTTCACAGGCGGCACGTCACGGGCGGCGCGACGACGCCTCCCCTCCCGCCACGCGTACACACAGTGTGGGCTATAAAACCCGCCTCTCTCCCCGCCGTTGGCCATACCAGCCTGAGCCCAAACCAGCCGCCGCGCCGCCGAGCTCCCCCGTCTCCGCTCTCTCCCGTCCGCGCCGCCGAGCTCCCCCGTCCTCCCCTTCCCCGGCGATGGCCGAGCGCTTCCCAGGCGACGCCGCGGCGGCCAACGGCTTCGGCCGCCGCTCGCTCCAGGAGTGGGAGGGGTGGCTGCTTTTCGAGGCCAACATCCCGACGCAGCCGGACATGCGCGCCGGGCCGATGGGGTGGAGGCTCAGCAACGGCGACGTCCCCATCCCCTCGGTGCTCGACGTCGACGCGCCCCGGCGTTTTTGCCGCCGAGGTCGACCACGTGCGGGCGTCCCTCACGGAGGAACAACGCATCCTCCCCCAATACGCCGCCGACAACCACACGGCGTGGGTGGACTACTTCCAGTGATGGCAGGCGCAGCGGCTGGCGTCCACGAACGGGGCGCCGGTGGTCGGCGGCGTCAAGAACAGCAACGACCGCCGCGTCTGGTGGGGCGTCCCAGGCCGCACGCTCCACGAGGTGCTAGAGTACCTCGAGGGCGGAAATAACCCGCCGCTGGCATACCCTGCCGCGGCGGCCATCCCGCCTGATGATGCTATGTACCTAGGGTAGGGTCATAGGCCTGACTTAGACGCCCTCCCCAAGGTCATCGCCCTAAAGCCAGAAGCACTCGAAGGGTACCATCATCCACTCGACCAGAGACATTCCACTCGGAAAAATCAATGACACTCGACCGTCATAGTAACCACTCGACGTACAGAAGACCTAAAACCACTCTACACAACAACGGTCGGGCGTTTACTCATAGACTTAATTATCATTTATATCACTTAATTGCTGGCGTTACCAGTAACGTTCCACTCTTAATGTACATTGAATCCTATGTAACGGCGGAGAGCTGGGGTCCTGGCGCACTCTATATAAGCCACTCCCCTTCTCTGGGACAAGGGTTCGCATCCTTTTGTAAACACACACATATACACAATCCAGTCGTCTGCCTCCGGGCACCAAGACGTAGGGCTGTTACTTCCTCCGTGAAGGGCCCGAACTCATAAACTCGTGTGTACAACTACTCCATAGCTAGGATCTTGCCTCCTCACACCTACCCCCATTCTACTGTCAGTCTTAGACCCACGACAGTTGGCGCCCACCATGGGGCAGGTGTCTTAGCAGTTTGTTGGAGAAGTTGCAATTTTTCCGATTCCCATCATCATGGTTTCTGGCGAAGGATTGGCTGAGGGCCGTGAGATCCGTCTTGGCGCACTCGTCTTCATCGCCGACGGCTCCGCTTGGCTCCACGAGGCTCCACTCGACGTCGACGCGCTCCCCATCTGCGGGGTGACGCACTTCCGCGCGTGCGTTCGCGGCGTCCTTATTTGACATCCGTCGACTCAGTATTAGTCGGCTCCTACGGCGTCCTCGCTCCCCGCTACTCGCCGGCGCAAGCGATTCGGTCGGTCACGACTTCAGCGATGGGTGAGGCACGCGGTGGCCCGCCAATCGGCCACCCAACAAATCGCGGTGATTGAGCCCAATGAAACTCTCTACGGCCTGTTCGACCTATCGACTGGCTCCGTCGAGACTGCATCCGAGTGCGACAGCAGTGACCCCGCGGCGGAAGTCTTGATGGTCAATGGACCGCGCAGTCCTCCTGGCTTCCCTCACGCCAACGGTGGCAATGGCGTCGGCGATCCGTCGCGCGTCCACGAAGAGTACCACCCTGAACCCCTCTCTTCGCAGCAGAGGGAAGATCTTCGCCGCCGCAATGTGGATGCACTTCACACTTCTATTGTTGGAGAAACCCCCGAGGCCCGGGCCTTGGAGGAGGCGCGCCTAGCCAACTTGGCTGAGCGCACTCGACTGGAGAACCTCCAGCGCGCCCTCGACGAGCGTGCTCGGCAGCGGATTCCTGAGTCCAGTCGACGCCAACTTTTTCTGCCCCCGACTCAGGTATACCAAACTCCGATCCTGAATCTCACAGCTGCAGCCCGAATAGCGGAGTCAATTCAGCCTTCCCAGTCGGAAGCTAGCCGAGATTTGATGCAGATCCGGGCTTTACTCCGGGCAGCAGGAGAGCAAAATACATCAGTATCTCAGTCACGGAATAGGATTCATAGCCGATTTGTGGTGACAGACACTGTCCAATCTGCTCACAGCCCAAGATCGCCTCCGCGGCGTGAGGGACATGGGCACCGGCAGGATCAGTACAGGAACCATGCGCAGTATGATCATCGACTCGACCACGATGACCGTCGTCGAGTGCCCACGCCTCCTCCGAGGAGTGGGTCATACGTGCATCGGCGGCAAGAGGACAGACGCCCCCATAGCGGCGAACGAAGAATTCCCGTCGACCCCAGAGAGCCAGGCTTTGATGCGAGATCTATTCTCGTTCAAGGTCTGGTTGACAGGAACATGGCACACACAGAGGGCCATGATAGAGATTATCGACTGGAAGCAGGGTGCATGTTTCAGGTCCCGAGTGTTTCAGCAGAGCCATCAGAGCAGCAGTGATTCCTCCCAATTCAGATTGGCGACTGGAGTCAACAAGTTCACTGGAGAGTCCAAGCCTGACACTTGGCTTGAGGACTACCGAGTGGCTGTGCAGATCGGTGGCGGCAATGATGAAGTGGCCATGAAGCACCTTCCTTTGATGTTGGAGGGCTCAGCCAGAGCGTGGTTGAATCAGTTAGCACATGGCAGTATATATAGTTGGGAAGAACTTGCCCGAGTGTTTGTTAGAACCTTTGAAGGTACATGCAAAAGGCCGGCGGGGTTGACAGAGCTACAGTCCTGTGTGCAGAAGCCGAATTAAACTTTGAGAGATTATATCCAGAGATGGATCACACTGCACCATACAATGAAGAATGTGTCAGATCACCAAGTAGTTTGTGCCTTCAAGGAAGGTGTTATGTACAGAGAGTTGAATCTGAAGTTCGGTCGGACAGGAGATATGTCCCTAAGCCGAATAATGGAGATTGCCACCAAGTATGCCAATGGTGAGAAGGAAGATCGACTCCGGAGTGGCAAGCACAAAACAGTCGCCCAAGAAACTGGAGGAGGGAATTCCAGTCAGAAACAGAAGCACAAGGCCGAACCAGCTGCCCCTGGTGAAGCTTTAGTTGTGGCCCAAGGGAAATTAAAGGGGAAGCCCAAAGGGCCCTGGACTCCCAAGAAATTTAAATATCAAGATGGGAATGATGTGTTGGATTTACCATGCCACATTCGTACCAAAAAAGATGAAGAGGGGAATCTCATTTACCCTAAGCACACCACTCGACAGTGTCGTCTCCTGATCCAATAGTTTCGAGAGAAACAAACCCAAGGAGAAGGAGAAGGAGTCAGACAAGGGTGAGGAAAGGGAAGAAGATGATGATGGTTTTCCCAATGTCAATTCCACTCTAATGATTTTTGCTGATGTTGAGAGCAAAAGTCGATTGAAAGTTATTAACAGAGAGGTGAACATGGTTGCTCCAGCAACACCCAGTTATCTGAAATGGTCCCAGACTGCCATCACATTCGACCAGTCGGATCATCCAGCACATATAGCTACCCCTAGGAGGCAAGCGCTGGTAGTCGACCCTGTTGTTGAAGGCACTCGACTAACTAAGGTACTGATGGATGGTGGCAGTGGTCTAAATATCCTTTATGCTGAAACTCTAAAAGGGATGGGCATTCCGATGTCCAAGCTTAGCAAAATAAATATGAGTTTTCATGGAGTTATACCTGGCAAGAAGGCCCAGTCACTCGGCCAGATCGCTCTTGATGTGGTTTTTGGCGATTCCAAGAATTACCGCAAGGAGAGGTTGACATTTGAAGTGGTGGACTTCAAGAGTGCTTACCATGCTATTCTGGGAAGGCCCACTTATGCACGTTTTATGGCTCAACCATGTTACGTGTATCTCAAATTGAAGATGCCTAGTCCCAGAGGGGTGATCACTATCACTGGCAATCGACAGAAGGCAGAAGAGTGCTTCCAGAAGGTCTCAAAAATTGCCGATGCACAAATGGTAGTAGTAGAATTGCAAGAGTACCAGAAAAATGCAGATCCGAGTGATTTGCTGCGAGCTAAGAAGCCTGCCACAGACTCTGCATTTCAGTCGTCTGGAGAAACGAAACCGGTTCATATCCACCCGACCGATCCTAATGCTGCTCCGACTCATATTTCAACGACACTCGACATCAAATAGGAAGAAGCGCTCATCCAGTTCCTCCGTGAGAACTGGGACATCTTTGCATGGAAACCTTCTGACATGCCAGGTGTACCTAGGGGACTGGCTGAGCATCGTTTGCGAGTCGACCCGAAAGTGAAACCTGTCAAGGAACATCTCCGACGGTTCGCCGTACAGAAGAGAAAAGCAATTGGTGAGGAAGTGGCTCGGCTCCTGGCAGCTGAGTTCA
Organism: Triticum aestivum; assembly: GCF_018294505.1. NCBI lineage: Eukaryota > Viridiplantae > Streptophyta > Magnoliopsida > Poales > Poaceae > Triticum > Triticum aestivum. The sequence goes on from NC_057806.1 coordinate 665,506,858, forward strand.
TCCGAGAAATCTACCACTCCGAGTGGCTCGCCAATGTAGTCATGGTCCCCAAGAAGGACGATTCACTTCGCATGTGCATTGACTTCAAGCATATCAATCGGGCCTTCCCGAAAGATCATTTTCCTCTCCCCCGCATCGACCAAATCATCGACTCAACTATGGGGTGTGAGCGTTTGTCTTTTTTGGACGCCTATTCCGGGTACCATCAGATCCGACTGTATGGACCCGATGAGATAAAAACGGCTTTCATCACATCATTCGGATGCTTCTGTTATGTCACCATGCCATTAGGCCTAAAGAACACCGGAGCCACATTCATGAGGATGATCCAGAAGTGTCTGCTCACTCAAATCAGTTAGAATGTGGAAGCATACATGGATGACATTGTGTTCAAGTCACGTAAGGGTTTCGACCTGCTGGCTGACCTTGCTAAAACCTTTGCCCAACCTCAGAAGGTATGATATCAAGCTTAATCCATTAAAGTGCACATTGGGAGTTCCTGGCAGAAAGTTAGTCGGTTTCCTCGTTTCCGAACGAGGGATCGACGCTAACCTAGAGAAAGTTGGTGCTATACTTTGGATGAAATGCCCTGTGCGTGTGCAACATGTCCAGAAGCTTACTGGTTGCTTGGCCGCCTTGAGTCGATTCATTTCTCGCCTCGGTGAAAAGGCATTGCCTCTTTACCGACTGATGAAGAAGTCTGATAAGTTCGAGTGGACTCCCGAAGCTGATGCAGCGTTTGCAGAGCTCAAAGCCTGCTTTCCACCCAGCCGGTGCTTGCTACACCAATCAGCAAAGAGCCTTTACTGCTTTATATTGCAGCCACTGGACAAGTTGTCAGTACAGTACTCACGGTCGAGTGGGAAGAAGAAGGAAAAGCCTATAAAGTTCAGCGCCCAGTATATTACGTTTCTGAAGTTCTGACTCCATCGAAGCAAAGATATCTGCACTATCAGAAGCTTGTTTATGGGATTTACATGACCACGAAGAAGGTTGCACACTATTTCTCTGATCATTCCATTACAGTCGTCAGCGACGATCCATTATCAGAGATTCTGAACAACAGAGATGCAACTGGTCGAGTGGCGAAGTGGGCGATTGAACTCCTTCCCCTGGACATCAAGTTTGAGGCAAAGAAAGCTATCAAGTCCCAAGCAATAGCAGATTTCCTCGCCGAGTGGATCGAACAGCAACTTCTGGCCCAAATTCACTCGGAGCATTGGACCATGTTCTTCGATGGCTCCAAGATGCTGAATGGATCCGGTGCTAGGGTGGTGTTGGTATCCCCTCGTGGTGACAAACTCATCTATGTTCTTCAAATTCACTTTGACATTTCCAACAACGAAGCCGAATATGAGGCACTCACGTACGGGTTGCGTATGGCCATTTCACTCGGCGTCCGTTGCCTCATGGTCTATGGCGACTCGGATCTAGTGGTCAATCAGGTGATGAAGGAGTGGGATGTCAGAAGTCCAGCTATGACTGGTTATTGCAATGCAGTGAGAAAGTTAGAAAAGAGGTTTGAGGGGTTGGAGCTCCATCACATACCCCGACTGAAAAATCAAGCAGCTAATGATCTAGCAAAGATAGGTTCCAAGAGGGAAGCCATTCCCAGCAATGTGTTCCTGGAACATATTCATACACCTTCAGTTCAAGAAGATCCTTTCACTGAAGAGCCCCCGCAACCAAAGAGTGCCACTAATCCGACTGAAATCGAGGTCCCAGCCATGGTCAATTTGATCATGGAGGTTTTGGTCATCACTCCCGATTGGACAGTACCATATATCGCGTACATTCTTAGAAAAGAACTCCCAGAGGATGAAGGAGAGGCTCGACAGATCGTCCACCGATCCAAAGCCTTTACCGTGATAAGAGGATAGTTGTTCGGAGAAAGTGCGACTGGAGTCTGCCATAAATGCATAACACCTGAAGAAGGTCGAGTGATCCTCAATGACATCCACTCGGGGACCTATGGTCACCATGCGTCCTCTCGGACCATTATGGCCAAAGCATACCGAGCGGGATTTTACTGGCCACGAGCAAATGAGATGGCAAAAGAAATAGTCGACAAATGTGAAGGTTGCCAGTTTTACTCCAACATGTCTCACAAGCCTGCGTCGGCCCTGAAGACCATTCCACTTGTCTGGCCTTTTGCTGTTTGGGGATTAGATATGGTTGGACCTCTGAGGACTGGTAGGAGCGGATTCACTCATGTGCTTGTAGCAGTCGACAAGTTTACCAAATGGATTGAAGCCAAGCCTATCAAGAACCTTGAAGCCAGCACTGCTGTCAGCTTCATCAGAGAGTTAACATTCAGATATGGTGTTCCACATAGCATCATCACTGACAACGGGTTAAACTTCGATTCTGATGAGTTTAGGACTTTCCGTGCTTCTCAAGGTACTCGAGTCGACTATGCTTCAGTCGCCCACCCCCAGTCGAATGGGCAAGCTGAAAGAGTAAATGGATTGATTCTCAAAGGACTGAAACCCCGACTGATGCGTGATCTCAAACACGCAGCAGGGGCCTGGGTCGATGAACTTCCATCGGTATTGTGGGGACTGAGGACAACTCCCAATCGGTCGAATGGAAGAACTCCTTTTTTCTTGGTTTATGGAGCCGAAGCTGTACTTCCGAGTGACTTGCTCCATAATGCGCCCCGAGTCGAGCTTTTCTCAGAAGAAGAAGTAGAACAGGCACGACAAGATGTCGTTGATCTCCTGGAGGAAGAAAGGGAGATGGCCTTGATCCGATTGACCATTTATCAGCAAGATCTACGTCGATTCCACGCCAGAAACGTAAAGGGTCAAGCATTTCAAGAAGGAGACTTGGTTCTTCGAGTGGATCAGCAGAAACCACACAAGCTTGCGCCTTCGTGGGAAGGCCCCTTCGTTGTCACCAGAGTGCTCCACAATGTAGCGTACCACCTCTATAACGTCAAGCACAAGAAAGACGAGCCGCACGCTTGGAATGCGGAGCTACTCCGCCCCTTTTATACTTAAGCACTTAGTCTGTTGAGATGTAATAAGAAGCACATTTGTAGTTTGTTTATCAAAGACAAGAGTTTTATAGTCTTCTAAAATGATTGTCGATTACTTACGTTTGTGTCTAAAATCCCCCAGTGGGTGGCTTAGCTGCGAATCCGTTCGCCTAAGTATTGAAAATCCTACCGAGTGGCGAGCAAGTCTCTCACTCGGGGGCTTAGCTGCAGTCCAGCACTCGCCTAAGTATTAAAAATCCTACCAAGTGGTGAGCAAGTCTCTCACTCGGGGGCTTAGCTGCAGTCCAGTACTCGCCTAAGTATTGAAAATCCTACCGAGTGGTGGGAAAGTCTCTCACTCGGGGGCTTAGCTGCATTCCAGCACTCGCCTAAGTATTAAAAATCCTACCGAGTGGTGAGCAAGTCTCTCACTCGGGGGCTTAGCTGCAGTCCAGTACTCGCCTAAGTATTAAAAATCCTACCGAGTGATGAGAAAACCTCACACTCGGGGGCTTAGCTGCAGTCCAGTACTCGCCTAAGTATTAAAAATCCTACCGAATGATGAGCAAACCTCACACTCGGGGGCTTAGCTGCAGTCCAGTACTCGCCTACGTATTAAAAATCCTACCGAGTGACGAGCAAACCTCACACTCGGGGACTTAGCTGCAGTCCAGTACTCGCCTAAGTATTAAAAATCCTACCGAGTGATGAGAAAACCTCACACTCGGGGGCTTAGCTGCGGTCCAGTACTCGCCTAAGTATTAAAAATCCTACTGAGTGATGAGCAAACCTCATACTCGGGGGCTTATCTGCAGTCCAGTACTCACCTAAGTATTAAAAATCCTATCGAGTGATGAGCAAACCTCACACTCGGGGGCTTAGCTGTAGTACAGTACTCGCCTAAGACGACGAGATGCAGGTCGACTGCAACTCTCTCCTCGGAGTTGCACCACAAATACAACATGCGCTCCATCCCCATCCGCAAAGATGACGAAGTGCAGGTCGAATGCAACCTTCACCTCGGAGCTAAGCCACAAGTACAACATGCACTCCATCCCTATCCGCAAGGATGACGAGGTGCAGGTCGACTGCAACTCTCTCCTCGGAGCTACGCCACAAGTACAATGCGTGCTCCATCCCTATCCGTAAGGACGACGAGGTGCAGGTTGACTGCAACTCTCTCCTCGGAGCTACACCACAAGTACAACGTGTGCCCCATCCCTTTCCGCAAGGACAACAAGGTGCGGGTCGACTGCAACTCTCTCCTCAGAGCTATGCCCCAAGTACAACGCGCACTCCATCCCTATCCGCAAGGATGACGAGGTGCAGGTCGACTGCAACTCTCTCCTCGGAGCTACGCCACAAGTACAACGTGCGCTCCATCCCTATCCGCAAGGACGACAAGGTGCAGGTCGACTGCAACTATCTCCTCGGAGCTACACCACAAGTACAACATGCGCTCCATCACTATCTGCAAGGATGGAGAGGCGCAGGTCGACTGAGGTATCTCCCTCAGAACTACATTTCAAGAAATATTCTGAGTGAAGGATAAGCTCTACTCGAAGGCATGCAGAAGATAAACCAAGATCGGATAAAACCTCAAAAGTTTCAGGATGAAGATAAAAGTACTTGGGCATCAGGCCCGAAGGAGTTTAACGGTTACAAAAATCACTCGGCATTTCGAGGCAAATTTAAAGGAAGTTTACGTATCAAGTTTGTTCACTCAGCAGGAGGAGGGCTTGCAGGCTCGACGAACTCGTCCAAATCGATCCCGTCCGCAATCCGAGTGGCAGCAACAATGAAAGTCTCCATGAAGGATTGGAAGTCATGCCTTTTGGTGTTGGCGACCTTGATCGCCGCCAGCTTCTCTTCTCGAGCTTCTTTGCAGTGGACCCCAACCAGCGACAGAGCCACGTCAACGCCGCATCGGGCAAAGGACTTCTTCCATTCCTGCACTCGACCGGGGACCTCATTGAGCCGAGTCATCAGAGACTCGAGATCATTTTGAAGCGTTGCCCTTGGCCAGAGTGATGAGTCGATGCGCGAAACCGCTACCTTCAGACGAGCAAGATAACCGGTAACACTAGCGACACAGGATTCCAGTCGAAGCACATTCATGGCAGCCTCGTCGCCGACTGGAGAAAGGATAGGATCCAAGCCCGTCTCGACCCGTCCAGTCTCCTCTTCAAAGTTTTGGCAGAATTCTGCAGAGTCAAGGAGTTAATGAGTCGACCGGTCAAGACTAACTTGCAAACAGTAAAACAGTCGAGTAAAAAGGGGTACCTTCGAGCATAAGAAAGAGTTTCTTGGCGAGGGCTTTCAGATAAGCCTCCAAATCGTTCCTCCTACGAGTCATGCTTTCCAGCCGATCGTTCAGAGCCACTTTATCTTTTTTCAGACGAGTCGCCTCTCGATTGGATTCAGTGAGAGACGACTTCAACTTGTTGATTTCCTCCTTTAGCGCTCCGTCCGAAGCCAGTTTCTGGTCAGCAAGGGCCGTCTTCTCCCGAGCCTCCTGCTGCGCAGTTGCAAGGTCCAAGTCCTTCTCCAGGGCCAGCCTCATTTTCTCTGCAAAATACACATTTAGATCAAATAGAAGAACGAAGGGGTAACTTGAAGGATGGTCAAGATAAGCAGTCGACAGACCGTTACCTTCCGTACTAGCGATTTCATCTTGAGCCTTCTTTAAGTTCTGCTGAGCCAACTCCAGGTCAAGGTTGAGTTGCCTTTGCTTTTCCTCAAATTCGGCGAACTTGGAGATAAGCATACAAGATTTCTACAGTGAGTAAAAGACATGATCAAAGATTATTTATTTCCAAGTGAATAAAACTTCAAGACTACTCAGACCCCAACCGACTGCCAGCAGTCGACCGCGGTCTCGGGGACTACACCCAGTGGGTGCACTTAGCGTGCCCCCACTGGTTTGGGTTCCACTCGGCTGGTCCGCCCAGACCAAGTAAAAAAACAAAGAAAGTAGTGCTCAGACCCCAACTGACTGCTAGCAGTCGACTGCGGTCTCGGGGACTACACCCAATGGGTGCACTTAGCGTGCTCCCACTGGTTCAGACCACACTCGACCAGGCCGAGTGGAAGAGTGAAAATGATAAAGATGACAAAACACCCAGTGGGTGTACAGTCTCGAAGTGCAAGACAATGCGAGATTGCGCGAAGGAAAATATTCGTGTGGCATATCCTAATAGAACAAGTTCAGCCGGAAGTCAACTTACCTGGACATTGGCTCGAAGAGTCGCGCTGGCGTCATAAGCAACCTGACTGCTTTCGTGCACCGCCTTCACCCGCTCCATCATTATGTCAGCCTGACAAATGGCCTCGCAGCGGCATTCGACTCGCTTTCTGGAACACGATGCGTGACAAAGAAGGGGACATACGGTCCAGACACAGCGGCTTGGAGATCCGAGGCATGAAGTTGGATGGTTGAAGCAAGCGCTGGGGCAGTCGACGATGCGCGGCGCACACTCGACATGAGGTCAGCAAAGGTTACAGAAACCTTACTCGCATCTTCGAGTTGTTGAACTACCGGCTCCGCCGCCGGCTCCGACTGGGATGTCTTGCCAGTTGTTGCCTTCTTCTTCCTGGGCCTCGGTGGCACGTCCTCTTCATCATCCGGAAGCTCAATGACATTGGGAAGGGCTGCAAAGAAATCAGTCGACCCTAGATGAGTCACCAGAATTTAATCGACCATATAATCAAGAACAAGATCACGAGAGTTGTACCCGGGTTGGATGTGACTACATCTTCCATATCCTCGTTTTCGTACTAGCGGGTGGAAGTCCCAGAGGTAGCAGCTATGCAAATTTCAATATTTAGTCGGTCACGTTTGTTTCACCGAGTCAACCAAAGAATCAGGTCGGATTATTACCCAGAGATAGTAGGAATGACCATTTTGATCTTGGGCAAAGCCTTCGGAGGTTTGGATGAGGCATCCCTCGGTGGTTTCGGTGCTGGAGGAGGTGCAACTTTGTATTGCTTCGGTGTCCTCTCAGTCATCGACGGAGAGGACGTCCGGGGACGCTTCGAAGACTGCCCAGTCGGTGCGGCCACCATGTCATGGAGGCTTTCCAGGTCGTGAGCGTGCTTGGACCTTTTTTCTCTGCGAGGAGGCGAGTCGACCTCTTCTTCGTCACTCGGGTCGCCGCTCTCCTCACCCTCCTCCTCGTCCGAGTGCCACTCGCCGCTATCACCTCCACTCGCCTCCTCCTCCAAGTCCTGCTCCTGCTCTCTGTTGGGCATTGAGTACATCTCAATAAGAGCCTGAAAGATAACAAGAAAAGCAAAAGGCAATCAGTCATCGACAGGCGGTTACATGATTAATAAAAAAAGTACTCGGCAATTCAGAGTCAGACCTGGTCTGGCTGGCACGAATGGTCGAATGGAGCGACCCTCCTGGACCCCATGGGGTTATCCTTGTTGCCTGTGATGCCTCTCAGCCACTTCTCCACCGTATCCTCGTCGACCTCCTCCGGGTGGATCCGAGTGGAATCTTCAATGCCCGAGTACATCCACATTGGATGATCACGAGCTTGGAGCGGCTGGATGCGTCGTTTGAGGAATACCTCCAACAGATCCATACCGGTCACGCCGTCCCGAACGAGCTGGACCACCCGCTCGACCAACACCTTCACTTGCGCTCTCTCCTCTGGGATCACTTTCAATGCGGAGGGCTTCTCAACCTGAGCCATGGAAAAAGCAGGGAGCCCGGTCGACTGACCTGGAGTCGGCTGGTCTTTGCAATAAAACCAGGTCGACTGCCAACCTCAGACCGACTCAGGAAGGATCATGGCTGGGAAAGTGCTTTTATTTCTCATCTGAATCCCAAGACCCCCGCACATCTAAATCACGCACATTTTCTCGTCACTCGGATTGGCCTTCTTGACCGACTAAGAACGGCAAGTGAAAATGTGCTTGAAAAGACCTCAGTGTGGCCTACAACCTAAGAAGTTCTCGCACATGGACACGTAGGCGGCAAGATATACAATGGAGTTGGGATTGAAATGGTGAAGTTGTCCTCCAAAGAAGTTCAAGAATCCCCGGAAAAAAGGATGGGGAGGCAGAGAAAATCCACGGTCAACATGAGTTGCGAGGAGAACGCACTCACCATCACGCGGATGCGGTTCGGTCTCTCCTTCCGAGAGCCACGCCGATTCATGGGGAATCAGCCCCCCCCCTCGACCAGATCATCGATGTCGTCTTGGCTGATCGTAGACCGGATCCAGTCGCCCTGGATCCAGCCGCGCGGCAGGCCGGATCTCGATGGGGATCCACCCCGGTTGTACCTCTTTCCCTTCGCCTTCGCCGTCGCCTTCTTTGCACGCTCCAAGGCCACCGTCTTCTCCTTCCCCATGGTCGCAGGCGAAGCTCGAACGGAGCAGCGGACCTAAGAGCGAAGATGGAGATGGCGGAGAAAGCAAAGGAGAAAGGAGGAGAATGGAGAAGCGATGTGCACAAAATCCAATCTGGCACCTTATATGGGGCCGCTTCCGAGTGGCTGACCTGTGGGGCCAGACGATCCAATCAAATCCCGCAACAGTCGCGCGCGAGGTACGTGGCGAAAAAGGTGGCGCGGTGATCGAGGCGGTCTCGCCTGATCTTATCCGATTACTGCGGACTCCTCCGTCTCGCGCGCTTCCCCAAATACAAAATCCCATGATATCCGCGCGCAGCAAGGCAACCTGTCAGGCGGAGGATCTTTTCCATATCAGCACTTAGAGCATTGCAGCAAAATTTCACTCGGCAGAACCAAGAATGGATCAAGGCGACTGAGAAGAAGTTGGGATCATCATAATTGTTCGCTTGATCGCAAATAAGACGCTCCCGAAGCACGAAAATTGAATCGGAAGAATTCTCAACTCCTTCTCCACTCAAGCCCCGAACCATTCGTGGGCTAATGATGAAGCTATGTACCTAGGGTAGGGTCATAGGCCTGACCTAGACGCCCTCCCCAAGGTCATCGCCCTAAAGCCAGAAGCATTCGAAGGGTACCATCATCCACTCGACTAGAGACATTCCACTCGGAAAAATCAATGACACTCGACCGTCATAGTAACCACTCGACGTACAGAAGACCTAAAGCCACTCTACACAACAACGGTCGGGTGTTTACTCATAGACTTAATTATCGTTTATATCACTTAATTGCTGGCGTTACCAGTAACGTTCCACTCTTAATGTACATTTAATCCTATGTAACGGAGGAGAGCTGGGTCCTGGCACACTCTATATAAGCCACTCCCCTCCTCTGGGACAAGGGTTCACATCCTTTTGTAAACACACACATATACACAATCCAGTCGACCGCCTCCGGGCACCGAGACGTAGGGCTGTTACTTCCTCCGTGAAGGGCCTGAACTCGTAAACTCGTGTGTACAACTACTCCATAGCTAGGATCTTGCCTCCTCATACCTACCCCCATTCTACTGTCAGTCTTAGACCCACGACACCCCCCCTGCCGGAGCGCCGGGCCGTGGGCGCCCAGGAGGTTCGGCTCCTTCTCTTCTTCCTCGTCCTCCCGCTCCTCCTCCCACTCTTCCGGCTTGCCAGCGCTGTTCGGCGTCAAGGTCGAGCCCGCCGCGGAGACGCCGCTCGGCCGGCACACCCGCAGCGCCGGCATCGTCATCAACGAGGGTGGCAGGCGCGCCCCCTCCTCTGCTCCTCCGCGCTTCGTCAAGCCAAAGACGGAGCCGGGGCACACCGCCGTCAAGACGGAGCTGGGGCTCCCCGTCGTGAAGACGGAGCCCGGGCTCGCCGGCGGCGTCAAGGAGGAGGAGCTCGACGACGCGGCGGCCCTCAAATGGGCGCGCGATGACTGGGCACAACTGGAACTGGAGCGCCAGCGCGCCGCCTACGAGCGGTTTGAAGCTCGGCGCCGTGGACGGGACGAGGGAGGCGTCGTCGTCGTCGACGACAGCGACGACGACGACGCGCCACCGCCACCACCGGTCCGCCTTGGAGACGCCGGGCAGGGGTCCAGCAGGGACGGCCGCGCTGTCAAGAAGGAGAAGGCTGCCGACGACGACGTCGGCGACTTCGCCGCGCTCAGCGACTTCTTCGCCCTGTAGATGTCTTTTTTTAAATAATTTATGTAACGCCGAACATGTTGTATATTAATGTCAGATTGTCGAAGCCGAACTTTACTGAATTCAGATTTTTTAAAATAAAAAAAAAACCACATCTGAGGCGACTCTGGAGCGTCGATTTTAGCGCTGGCTCGCCCCCAGGGGACGCGTAAAATCGTCGCCTGAGGGCCAACGGCTGGAGATGCTCTAACATCAACAAGCAGGTGTGCATGGCGCGACCATAACTTGTGAGCCTGGCTCCACTTCCGGCCAAACCGTTCCCGGGCATCGTTGAGATCTGCACATGTGTCCCGGGCAGGGCAAGCTGCGATGCAAACACGCGGGCCAAACTTTCTCCCTCCACTGCACTAGAACAACTCTGAAGACGAGTCGTGCTCGTGTCCACCGGCCGTGTCGATGCGTTCGGGAGGGAGCGGCCATCCGTCCAGTCATCGGCGTCGCAGACCACGCGGATTTGTTGTAGCAATCCATCCACCTTGCTTGCGCACAAAGTTCTGTTAGCAAGCTTCCAGCGCCGTGCGTGTCCTGGAGCAGCGGACGGTGGCAATTGAAGCACGCGCGTACGTGGGATACTACCCTACCCTGCTTGCGGGTTGCGGCCTTTTCATCTTTGAGATGACGTACACTCGGACTGCTGCATCCATCGTTGGTTGTGACTCGTGTGACCCCATTGGCATCGGTTGCGCGTGCGGCGTGCCGCCATATAAGCTGGGGGTGCTCAGTGCTCACACGCACCAGCTCCGTCGACACCCCACCAGACACACTCGTACACTAGCTGTAATAGATCGATGGGCAAGCTCGTCTCCGCCGCGCTCCTCCTGGTGCTGCTGCTCGCGGCGACGGGGGAGATGGGAGGCCCGGTGGCGGTGGCGGAAGCTCGGAGGTGCGAGTCGCTGAGCCACAGGTTCGCGGGCCTCTGCCTGCGCGGCCACAACTGCGCCAACGTCTGCCGGACCGAGGGCTTTCCCGACGGGAAGTGCCGCGGCGCCCGCCGCCGCTGCTTCTGCACCACCCACTGCCGCTAGTAGCCTAGCTGCATGCATGCTGGCACCTTTGTGCGTGTGCCGTGTCCGTGTCCATGAATAAACCTAAGCTTGTCTCTCCTGGCAGGCCGAGCTGGGTATAAGAAACAACTTGTGCTTGTGTCCGTTCGATGTTTGGGTTCGTCCTCAAAGTTGCAGTGAGGTCCCATGTTTCCTTTCACTTGTGTTGTGCGCGTGTAAGCGTGTTCCCTCGGTCACTCACTTGCTCTGCACACGAAACGACGTGCATGTCCCATGCTACTTCCGTCTGATCGATGCATGTTTCTTTGTTTGTTTGAGAAATGTGTGATCGAGGCATGTGTGCAGCAAGGAACGCGACAGCTGACACGTACCCGGCGCTGCTCAATGCTCATGCACGATGGACTGGCCACGCGTAAAAGGTCCCGGCGTCTAGTGGCGCGAAGTTATAAAAAAAATAAATCTGTGGAAACATGTATATGTGCACTACGGATCCGTGAAATTTTGTTTTGAAAAAATGTAATGTGTAAGCTGTACAGAAAAAATATCTGGCCCAAAAGAAAAAAGAGGCCCATTTGAAAAATACATATTTCTCTTTTCTTTGTACGCCACATGTGAAAGTAAAATGTTGTGAAATTTTGCAAAGGACAAAATATACATGTGAGTGTGTTTACAAAAGATTCCAATTTTTTCGGTGCTTCAGCCGCGCTGGTTAAAGGCGTCTCTGTATGTAAACCAACTGGGCCGACCTATAACGCATTGAAACATTCCTGATTTTTGTGCAGCTTTGTGGCCACTTATAGGAAGCTTCTAGAAGCATCAAACCATTTTTGGGAAGCTTCTGACCGGATTTTTCTTTGCTTGCCTTTTTATTTTCACTTTTCATTTTCCTTTTTTCTTCATTCTGCATTTAATGTGTTTTAAACACAAATTAAAAAAATCAGAAACTTTTTGAAATCCTTGAACATTTTCCAAATTGGTTATTTTTTTTAAATTCGTGAACATATTTAAAATCCAGAAGCATTTTTCATATTCATGAACTTTTCCAAAACTGAACTATTTTTGCAATCATTGTTTTTTCTTTAAATTTGCGATTTTTTCTGGATTCATGAACTTTTTTCCGAGCCACAATTGTTTTTTTCAAATTTGAAAAAAGAAACTATGTTCAGTCCAAAAGTCAACGGTCAACTGGTCGACCAGGTCAATCATGAAGAGTGACTAGGCGTGTGCGCTTGATGAGTGAGCTGCTCGCTCGCATAGCTAGCCCAGCCCACACAAGGGGGCACGTGAGCGCTGCCTCGCTACCAAGCGCAACGAGCGCTAATTAGGAGCTTTGACAGCAAAAACCATAGCTGGCTTCTCTCTTATTGACGAATTGGCACAAAATGGCCCCTTCTGAAGAAATCTAAGCCCAAGAGGCCCCTATAATTCACCTATGGACGGACCCCCTTCAGGGGAGGATTGCGGTTCATATATTAACTTTGTCAGTATTGTCACAATTTTATGAGAACGGCGTTTCGGTGCCCGGGTGCATCTGCACCCGGTCAAAAAAAATTCATAAAAAATTCAGAAAAATTCAAAACATTCCAATTTTTTTTGGGTGGTAGACAATTTGATGCGTGAGGCACGCTTCAATTTTCAAAACATTTGGACTTCTGTGCAGCTCTCAGCAAAAAAGAAAAATCAGACCAGAACAGTATATGAACAGTACACATTATTACAGACCTACGATTTGTCTTTTTTACCGAGAGCTGCACAGAAGTCCAAATGTTTTGAAAATTGGAGCGTACCTCACGCATCAAATTGTCCACCACCCAAAATTTGTTTGGATTTTTTTGAATTTTTCTAGTATTTATTTTAATTTTTTTTGTGAGCGCAGGTGCAGATGAGCTCGGGCTCAGATTCGAATTTTCCCAATTTTATCTGCTACTTGTGTCCGACGATCAAAATTGGTCCATATATTGTCACATATAAAGTAAACTAGATAGTTGGTTGTGCATTGTAATGAGGCGCAATATTTTCCACCCAACCGTTGTCATTTATCGAACATTTTATTGTTATATTATAGTTACATACTAAATGTCGCAATTGAATCAGTAGTTATTGATTTACCAAAGAAAACATGATTCTATTAGTTAAACCAATAAGGCGTGGACCAGTTGAGGCGGTTCAAAAGAAAATCGATGAGATTTTTTTTAATAAAACCTTGTGTTCATTTTAAGTAGGATAGATGTTGCCACATTTTTCTAAATTGTTGGGCTCAGATCAGGGGGGTTGCTGCAAATCAAACATGCGGCAACTCTAACGAGCTTGCAAAACTGGTTGTGTGACAAAGTATTGCAATCTTATTACACCAATTAATTAAATATGTCTACATGCATCTAGCTGTCACCAAACCAAACACTCGCCTTTTGCCTATGTGTTTCATCCCTCAGATTTTATTATGCCACGCACGACTCAATATTTTTCTTTGACTTTTTTGCTGTGATACATAATAATGATCACAAAAATAAGCTTTGACTATAATATGGATTTTCACTAAACAAGATTGAAAGAGTGAAAAATCACTCCCTCCTATATCTCCAATCCTCACATACGCAACGAATATAGATCGGTCTAAGTATCAGAGCCAAGCATTCCGAACTAAAAAAAATTGAAGGAGCGTAAACATCAAGAACCACCATCACCCAAAAACAAATGAAACAAGGACTAAAACTATAAATTCAAGAACTTGTAGGGGCCACACGGACTGTTAGAAAAAAATTGTACCTTGAGAGCTGTGATACTTCTAAAACGAGATCGGCCAGCACTAGGCGGCATATTTTTGTAGAAGAAAATCTCTAAGCATCCGGCAGAGTATACCGCTTTAGCATATGTACAAATCTATTCCTTTTTTACGGGAGCATATGTACAAATCTACAAAACACACAATAGGTGGTAGTCAAAATTAAAATGCATGGACATAAATGGTCCAGTGTAGCATACATCTCAAAGCTTGCCCCAACGATGGATTCATTTGCTGTTACCTACCTGGCGGGGACGCTAGAAGAATCGTGTTCGTGTCCACCGGCCGTATCGATGCGTTCGTGATAAACCGCTCGCCGCTTCCTACCCGCTAGCTCACAGCAATCCAGTCGTCGTCGACGTCGCAGACCACGTCAGTTTCTTGTAGCAATCCATGGCGTCACCGGACCGACCTTTGGCTCTTTGCACGTACTCCTACCGACCTACTTGCGGCACATATTTGTCGCCTTTTTCATTTGGATGCAGCTGCATCGCGTTCGGTTTGACCCCATGGCATCGGTAGCTTGTGCATTTCGCTGTATATAAGCCGGTGTGCTCACGCACAGCAGCTCCATCACTCCACCACAACCCTGATACACTCATACCAAGCAGTAATCGATGTCGATGGAGGCTTCACGCAAGCTCCTCTCGGCGGCGCTCCTCCTGGTGCTGCTGCTGGCGGCCACGGGGGAGATGGGAGGCCCGGTGGCGGTGGCTGAGGCGCGGACGTGCGAGGCGAAGAGCCACAGGTTCAGGGGCCCCTGCGTGCGCCACCGCAACTGCGCCAACGTCTGCAAGACCGAGGGCTTCCCCGGCGGCAAGTGCCGCGGCTTCCGCCACCGCTGCTTCTGCACCACCCACTGCCGCCAGTGACCAACCTATTGCCTCTACTTCGTCCGTACGTCCGCCTAGCTGCAGCCTGCCTGCGTGCATGCTGGCTTGCTCGCACCTCTGTGCGTGTATTGTAGTACTGTGTCCATGAATAAACCTCGGCCTGTCTGTCATGGCATGCTGTGATTGGTTTAAGAAACGCAGGTCCCCTTTTACTTTATACTACTTCCTAAAAACACTCTTATATTATGAGACGGATGGAGTAATAATTATTCCTTGTGTCGCCCGTTCGATATGTGGGTTTAAATTTTCATTTTTGAACTGCCCACCTGAATTTTCATGTCAAGCCAAATAATGGCAAACCGACACATTTTCACCCGTTCAGGAAAACAGGGGTCGATGTTGCGCACTACTGCAGACAGGGTAAGGCGTTTTTTTTTTGCAGGGACAGGGCAAGGCGTTGGTCACGAAAAATCTTGGCACGCGGGGAAGTCTACAGAGCAGAGCGTACGTGCGCGCTACACCTACGTTATACGGTCCTACGTACGTACAGTTTTTACGTATTTATGTTACGGGCTGATGTGGAGCAACGTAATTGGGCCGAGATTAGTTGCTGCCCCCCCCCCCCCCCCCCCCCCCCCCCCCCCCAGTTGGATTCAGGGGGCAGAAGAGAGTTTATGGCAGGCTTCGTAGGTTGTTCCTAGGTATAGTGCGCGTTGTAGTCGCGTACCAGGTTTTATATAAGATTTTTTGCCACCACCAACCCACCCGCCTGCCGCTACTGCTGCTCTCGGCGTTCGCGACGGCGACGGCGACGGCGATGGAGACCCTGGGCGTGCTGCTGTTGCACCCCGTGAACGCCTACCTGGAGCAGGAGCTCGACCGCCGCTTCCGCCTCATCCGCCTTTGGGACGCCCCTCCCGACGGCAGCGCCGAGTTCCTCCGCGCCAACGCCTCCGCCATCCGCGCCGTCGTTGCCTACCCCGGCTACAGCGCCCTCGCCGCGCTCATCGACGCGCTGCCGTCGCTCGAGATCGTCCTGTCCTTCTCCGTGGGGATCGACCACGTCGACCTCCCCAAGTGCCGCGAGCGCGGGATCCGCGTCACCAACACCCCCGACGTCCTCACCGACGACGTCGCCGACCTCGCCGTCGGCCTCGCCGTCGCCGCGCTACGGAGAATCCCGCAGGCCGACCGCTTCGTGCGCGCCGGCCTGTGGAAGGCCAAGGGGGACTACGCACTCACCACGCGAGTTGGTTTCCTATATGCTTGGCTAGCGTTGACTTCCGTTTATACTCCAGTGCCTTCTAATAAGTGATTTTGATTTATATAGGATTGCTCATATATGGTCGTAGTTTCGCTCCTATAATGTCTACCTCATACGTACTAGGCTATGGAATTGATGCAGGGACCGGACGGTAGCACCTGCAGTTTGTGAAAAATGTTCAGGTGCACCTATCTCAAGGATAGAATGCACTTAGCAAGATTGATCTGGTACTAATGATGAGGTATCTCAAGGATAGAATGCACTTAGCAAGATTTATACTCCAGTGCCTTCTACTGTAGTAGTAGTTATTATTGTGCAGTTCCCTCGGGAAAAAAATGTTATTATTGTGCAGTTCAGTGGTTAAACAGCTCCTATTCTTGGGCTTGGCACGATGTGCTTAGCTGTAGCAAAAGGAGCTGACGCATTTGGTTGCTCAATCAGTTATCATTCATGATCACACAAGCCATTAATTTCCAAAGTACAGGTTCTTTACAAATGTTGTTGACCTGGCAGGCAAGAGGCAACTGTGATGTGCTTCTTGTAGCATGTTCCCTTGATGCAAAGACCCATCACACTTTAGTTGTACAATCATGGATGGACTAGGACCAGAGGGTGTGCTCATAGGCATCCGTGAAGCACATACGGATCAACCTGAGCTTGTATCTGCTCTTAGATAATGTTGTTTTGGTCCCTCATGTAGGAAGTGACACGGAAGAAACATGCATGGCAATGGTTGATCTGTCTCGAAAGAATTTAATAGCACATGTTTTGAGCTGCATATTTACAGGAATATATGCATCTGTCTGTGTGTTCAGAGTGTGCAAACTCCGCCTTTCGTTTTAGATGTTTTCTTTCTTATCTTTGTGTAACGTGATTTACTTGTTTATGCACATAGAACATGATTTGTTATTTGATTTTCTCATGGATTTTGTTTATCCTTCTGCAGTTCAGTGGCAAAAGAGTGGGCATTATTGGGCTGGGCAGGATAGGGCTTGCCATTGCCACTCGAGTGGAGGCCTTTGATTGCCCAGTTAACTACTACCAGAGAACAAAGAAGGACTACCCCAGTTACACCTATTACCCTTCTGTAGTTGGATTGGCAGCAAGCAGCGACGTCCTCGTGGTGGCTTGCTCATTGAATGAACAGACTCGCCACATTGTCAACCGTGAGGTGATCGAGGCACTCGGACCCAAGGGTGTGCTCATAAACATCGGGCGTGGCCCTCATGTTGATGAGCCTGAGCTTGTCTCTGCCCTCATTGAGGGGCGCCTTGGTGGGGCAGGCCTCGATGTGTTTGAGGATGAGCCCAATGTGCCCGAGTCCCTCTTCACACTTGACAATGTTGTCCTGGTATCACACATGGGGAGCGGGACACACGAGACGCGCAAGGCGATGGCGGACCTGGTTCTCGATAACCTGGAGGCGCATGTTCTGAAGAAACCACTGCTGACACCTGTTATCTGATATGATGATCTCTGGTCGCAAGCATCAACGGGCATTATAATGTGTTTTATATGCCTCCTGTTATTTGAAGTTGTTATCTCAAGGTATGTTCTATGTGGATGGCCTCAAAAACAATTTCTCTCTTTGTAAGCCGGTTTGTTTGGCTTTATCAATATTTAATAATACTCCCTCCGTCCGAAAATACTTGTCGGAGAAATGGATAAATATGGATGTATCTAGAACTAAAATACACGTAGATACATTCATTTCTACGACAAGTATTTCCGGACGGAGGAAGTATATGGTTGCATGCATCACTCGATGTAGAGTCCCAGGTTCTTCCCCTTTTCTTGATTTTATTTTGAAGAAGCACGATAAGATGTTTTCCCTTTCAATATCTCTTTTGACATATCTGCAGGTTCTTATCGGTAAGCAGTTTTGCGAGACCTATTTGATAAATTTGATTTCTTCTGGGATCGTCTCGTATCCGGGTTTTCGTGGTTTATGTTTTGTCGATGCCAATGTCATGCTATGTAATATGCCCGATTTTCTTGGCTGAGTAAATGTTGCTATTGAGTATGGATGTGTTTGGTAGCTTGCAAGCTTTTTGCGTTTTTAAATAGCTTGGCTGAGTTGGGCCTGGCTATGCATGTTGTGCATAAAGTTTGGTAGCCTCCATCCTCCTCAACCTAACTAAGAAAAAACACACACATGGTTGTTTAGTAATACGCATTTTCTCTTCAGATGCAACGTTCTGCTATTTCATTATGTCCGCACTGATGATAAACTTACCTCACGTGGAAACGGGCGCTGAAGGAAGAAAAGAAAGGCCGTCTCGAGCTAGAAAAAGGTATGAGTGGCAGCCCTTGGATGCTCATTAAATGGTAAAGAAATCAAATGGAACGAATATTTTTTTACGCGAATGACGCTCAGGTGTGATACATTTGTACAATCGGTAGAGAAATGTATATCTACTCGTTTACGACCGGCGAAACAGAAAACATAACAGGAAAGTCGTGTGATACAGCGAGATGAAGTTAGTGGTCTAAAAAATTTTCAAACGGTCATGAACGAGTAGATTTTCATGTTATGTGGTCCAGTAAGGGTTGTAGATCTACTCTCCTATGATCGTCGAAGCAGAAAACGTCCAATACGAAAGTTAGTGGTCTAATCAATTTCAGCAAAATCTTCGTCCCGGTCGACCACTAACTTCATTTGGCAGTTTCACACGACTTTCCTGTTAATGTTGAAGATTTTCTCAAAATTCATCGGTTCATAACATGTACAGATGAACTTGTTTATGTGGTCCAGTAAGGATAGTAGATCAACTCTTCTACGATCGTCGAAACAGAAAACGTCCAATAGGAAAGTCATGTGAAAGGGCGAAAAGAAGCTAGTCGTAGTTTGGGACAAAGATTTTTCCGAAATTCGTCTAAAAACCTCCAAACATTAACATGAAACTGATGACTTACAGTCCATGAAATTAGAAACCGTACGTCTGAATGGAACATGTGCATCTTTTCCTATAGAGCTTATTTTGAATCAAATCACCGTTGTTTAGATTAAAAGGGATCATATGAAGTGGAGCAAAGAGGACGAGTGCAATATAACACGTGCAAACCTCACCTACAGGCTCACACTACCAGAGCCACTACTTACACTCAAGTTGCATTGCTCGGGCGTTGCTTTGAAAAAATGGTTGATTCGAGCGTTCCTACAAAGCCAGGTCTGGAGATGATTTAAGCATCGTGCTATGCAGGTCCAATAGTGTTTCCACACAACAAACAGTCCCAAGTTGCCAAAAGTCACATTCAGCGAAGCTGATAGATTTTGATTCAAGCTATCAAACACGTCATATACTGGCATCGAAGATGGAACAACACACCTAGGAGGCCCGTGAATGAATGCCCCTTTTATCAGAAGTTATGAAATCATTCTCACACTTAGGGAGATAGTTGACAAACGTCCACTTTCACACTTAGGGAGATAGTAGACCAACATACCCGAGTTGCTCCCCTCACTTGTCCCATTCCATGGACTTCGCCGTCCAACCTCCTCGTCCTCCTCTTCCCTGATGTAGGGTGGAACCCTAGGGGCCGATCTTTCATGATTGGAGCGGATCCCACGAAGAACACGAAGAGCACACGAGGGGAAAACACAAAGGAAACGAGAGGAAACCACTCAGATCAACAAGATTCAATTACACATGTGCTAGATCCGAGTACACAATGAGACACATGATCCAAACACAACAAGGGACGATACAAACGGTTAGTAGTTCTTCCCAATCCATGAGGAGATGGGGGCTTGAATCCACAAGGGGATCTTTCCTTGCGGGGTCTTTAATCCACTTGGGGGATCTTCTCCGCGGAAGCCTCGGTCTCCAATGGAGTAGAGGTACAAATGGATGAGCAAAGCTCTAATCTCAATGAGCTATAGTCTCTGCTAACCCTAAAACATTGGGGAGAAGAGTATATATAGTCTAGGGGGGCATAGGGATACATGGGCTTCGGCCCTTTTACACTGTGCGCAAACAAGGGCCAGATGTCCGGGCGTCGGGCCGGATGTCCAGGCCTTCCCGAGGTGCTGAACGTCCGAGGCATGAGGGCCGGATGTCTCGCTGGCAGGGTCCAGTTTCGGTGCTCTCTGGAGAGGCGTGGTCCGGATTTTCGGGTTGGAGTCCGGATGTCCGGGGCCTAAGCCGGATGTCCGGGCTGGCGGGGGCCGGCTTCGGTGAGGTTCTGTGAAGGATGTTAGATTTTTGGGTTGGGGCCGGATGTCCGGGCTCGCGTCGGGCCGGATGTCCGGGGCCTGGGCCGGATGTCCGGGCCCTATACCTTGACGGCTGGGCGGCTGCTGGTGACACTTCCAGGGGCTAGATGTCCGGGGTCATGGCCAGATGTCCGGGTCCTGGGACCTATTCTCGGCCCCTTCCGTTGGTTCTCTTCATCCATGAACTTGGGGACTTGTTCGCCTTCGTACGCATCCCCGAGAGGGTCCTCTTGATACCTAATCATGCACAACATTCCGGATTTA
Organism: Triticum aestivum; assembly: GCF_018294505.1. Taxonomy (NCBI): domain Eukaryota; kingdom Viridiplantae; phylum Streptophyta; class Magnoliopsida; order Poales; family Poaceae; genus Triticum; species Triticum aestivum. The sequence continues at coordinate 665,527,295 of NC_057806.1, forward strand.
GGTAGTAGCCATGTCTCGAGTGAGTCATATGGAATATCACTAAGGAGAGATGTCACCTCGGTCTTGAGAGCTCTAGCTTGTGCTCGTGTGATCGGTCCTCTTGGCACTTGGTGAGACGATGGTAGATCCATGGGAATGAACATAGGATGCTCCGCATCATTCCCCCTCTCCCCTGCTCCTCCTCCAACCTCTAGCTCACTAGGCACCACCACCACCATCTCCAGCCCTAGGCTCCAGCAGAACTTGGCTTGTATATTCTAATGATGGGCTTCCTCAGATTGCCTTAGGTCTTCATGAGCAAGCGAGTTGGATGCACACCCACTTAGTTTTTTTGAGCTTTCATAAACTTATACCTCTAGTGCACCCGTTGCATGATAATCCCTACTCACTCACATTGAAACCTATTGATGGGCATCTCCATAACCCGTTGATACGCCTAGTTGATGTGAGACTATCTCCTTCTTTTTGTCTTCTCCACAACCACCATATTCTATTCCACCTATAGTGCTATATCCATGGCTCACGCTCATGTATTGCGTGAAATTTGAAAAAGTTTGAGAACATCAAAAGTATGAAACAATTGCTTGGCTTGTCATCGGGGTTGTGCATGATTTGAATATTTTTTATGATGAATATGGAGCATAGCCAAACTATATGATTTTGTAGTGATAAGCTTTCTTTGGCCATGTTATTTTGAGAAGACATAATTGCCTTGTTAGTATGCTTGAAGTATTATTGTTTTTATGTCAATATTAAACTTTTGTTTTGAATCTTATGGATCTGAGCATTCATGCCACAATAAAGAAAATTACATGGATAAATATGTTAGGTAGCATTCCACATCAAAAATTCTGTTTTTATCATTTACCTACTAGAGGACGAGCATGAATTAAGCTTGGGGATGCTTGATACGTCTCCAACGTACCTATAATTTTTTTTATTGTTCCATGCTATTATATTATCTGTTTTGGATGTTTTATATGCATTAATATGCTATTTTATATTATTCTTGGGACTAACTTATTAACCTAGAGCCCAGTGCTAGTTTCCGTCTTTTTCCTTGCTCTTGAGCTTCGCAGAAAAGGAATACCAAACGGAGTCCAAACAGAATAAAACCTTCATGATGATTTTTCTTGGACCAGAAGACACCCAGGAGACTTGGAGATCAAGTTGGAAGAGCCACGAGGCGACCACAAGGAGGGAGGGCGCGCCCCCCTTCCTTGTGGGCCCCTCGTGACTCCCCTGACCAACTTCTTCCTCCTATATATTCACATATATTCCCGAACCACCAGAAGCATCCACGAAAACACTTTTCCACCCCGCAATCTTCTGTTCCCCCGAGATCCCATCTTGGGGCCTTTTCCGGCATCCCACCGAAGGGGGATTCGATCACGGAGGGCTTATACATCAACTCTATTGCCCTTCCGATGAAGCGTGAGTAGTTTACCTCAGACCTATGAGTCCATAGCTAGTAGCTAGATGACTTCTTCTTTTCTTCTTCTTCTCTCTCTCTCTCTCTCTCTCTCTCTCTCTGATTCTCAATACAATGTTCTCCTTGATGTTCTTGGAGATCTATCCGATGTAATCTTCTTTTGCCGTGTGTTTGTCGAGATCCGTTGAATTGTGGATTTATGATCAGCTTATCTATGAATATTATTTGAATCTTCTCTGAATTCTTATATGCATGATCTGATATCTTTGTAATTCTCTTCGAACTATCGGTTTGGTTTGGCCAACTAGATTGGTTTTTCTTGCAATGGGAGAAATGCTTAGCTTTGGGTTCAATCTTGCGGTGTCCTTTCCTAGTGACAGTAGGGGTAGCAAGGCATGTATTGTATTATTGCCATCGAGGATAAAAAGATAGGTTTTACATCATATTGCTCGAGTATATTACTCTACATCATGTCATCTTACTTAATGTGTTACTCTGTTCTTCATGAACTTAATACTCTAGATGCAGGCAGGAGTCCGTCGATGTTTGGAGTAATAGTAGCAGATGCAGAATCGTTTCGGTCTACTTGACATGGAAGTGATGCCTATATTTCATAATCATTGCCTTAGATATCGTCATAACTTTGCGCTTTTCTATCAATTGCTCGATAGTAATTTATTCACCCACCGTATTATTTGCTATCTTGAGAGAAGCCCCTGGTGAAACCTATGGCCTCCGGGTCTATTTTCCATCATACAAGTTTCCGATCTACTATTTTGCAATCTTTTACTTTCTGATCTATAAACCAAAAAACCCAAAATATTTACTTTATCGTTTGTTTAGTTTCATCTATCTCTATCGGATCTCACTTTTGCAAGTAACCATGAAGGGATTGACAACCCCTTTATCGCGCTGGGTGTAAGTTGTTTGATTGTTTCTGCAGGTGTCGGTGTCAAAACCGGCGAATCTCGGGTAGGGGGTCCCGAACTGTGCGTCTAAGGCGGATGGTAACAGGAGGCAGGGGACACGATGTTTACCCAGGTTCGGGCCCTCTTGATGGAGGTAATACCCTACGTCCTGCTTGATTGTTCTTGATGATATGAGTATTACAAGAGTTGATCTACCACGAGATCGAAGAGGCTAAACCTTAGAAGCTAGCCTATGGTATGATTGTATGTTGGCATATGGACTAAAACCCTTCGGTTTATATAGACACCGGAGGGGGCTAGGGTTACACAAGGTCGGTTATAAAGGAGGAGATATACATATCCGTATTGCCTAGCTTGCCTTCCACCCCAAGTAGAGTCCCATCCGGACACGGGACGAAGTCTTCAATCTCGTATCTTCATAGTCCAACAGTCTGGCCAAAGGATATAGTCCGGCTGTCCGGAGACCCCCTAATCCAGGACTCCCTCAGTAGCCCCCGAACCAGGCTTCAATGACGATGAGTCTGGCATGCAGTGTTGTCTTCGGCAGTGCAAGGCGGGTTCCTCCTCCGAATACACCATGGAAGAGTTTGAATACAAGGACAGTGTCCGACCCTGCAAAATAAGTTCCACATACCACCATAGAGAGAATAATATTTCCACAAATCTAATCCGCTGACACGTTTTGACAGCATGACATCACGCCATGGCCCGGTTATTATTCGAACCGTTTTTCTCAGCCAGCTCCACACATAACGCGAGGCGGTTTTCTTGACACGTCTTGCCAAAGCAGAGATCGTGCCCCCCCTTATCACGGGATTCTCATTAATACAAACGTGGGTAACCCAACCGTGCCTGTTGGTATGACTCCTAGATCTTAGGTAAGTCCCAAACGGCCACGAGGAGGACGCATGATATTCACCCTCTTTATGAAGGGGACAAGGCTTTCTCTTTTTTCCCTCCCGCGCCCAATCGAATCCTTCTCCCGCCTCGAGTTCTAACACCCAAAGCTCAGGTCAGGTGCTTCGGACCTTCAGCTATGTCCGGATCCAACCTTCAAGGTCGGTGGATGCCTTCCTCCGTCACAGAGGAGGACATCAAGAAGTTGAGAGAGGCCAGCTATCTAACCGCCGAAATTTCGCATAGGCTGCCCGCCCGAGGGCAGGTCGTCCCTACTCCCGAACCCAATGAGAGCGTTGTGTTCATCTCCCACTTCCTCCGAGGACTAGGCCTCGCTCTGGATCCCTTTGTTAGGGGTCTTATGTTCTATTACGGGTTGGATTTTCACGATCTGGCCCCGGATTCCCTTCTTCATATCTCGTCATTTATTGTCGTATGTGAGGCCTTCCTCCGCGTTACCCCTCACTTCGGCCTGTGGCTCAAGACCTTCGATGTGAAGCCGAAGATGATCGAGGGGCAGCACGCATCGTGCGGAGGTGCTTTAATAATCAAAATCGCTGACGCTCCATGGCCAGAGGGTTCCTTCCCAGAGGTTTTCGGATTGTGGTAGCGGGAGTGGTTTTACGTCACAGCTCCCTGAAGTGCCAAGTGGGTAGCTTCCCCCACCTTTCGCTCGGGCCCCCCCACCGCAACTGATGTCATGGATCAGCAGGGGGCTGAGCTGGGGCCCAGCAAAGGACGTGCCAATACTGTAGAGCCGCATCCGAGATCTCTTTGAGAGAGATTTCAGTCTGGTTATGGTAATGCAAGTTATGCTAGTTCGTCGAATCCAGCCTTGCAAACGCCGGCCCCTCCGCATGTGGGAATTCAACCCGGAAGGACCGCGAGCTATTCAGCATTTCCTCGGCATAACGCTCGAAGAGATGTACAAATCGTTCTTCGGACCCCAAGTAGAGTGTCCGGACACCACCGATGACGTGGGTCTGAGCTGCAACCGCCCCGCTGCCCAAGTAAATAATCCCATGTCGAACCTACTGTCCTTTTATTTATCATGGCATCATTATAAAGAGCCGCTTTTTGACTAGGACTGGATAACAAAGGAGATGATGATCAGGTGTTCGACCACCTTCCTGAGGGCTTGGACAATCCGGTACTAGACAAGATGCTTGAGGGAGTCCTGGATTAGGGGGTGTTTGGGTAGCCGGACTATACCTTCAGCCGGACTCCTGGACTATGAAGATACAAGATTGAAGACTTCATCCCGTGTCCGGATGGGACTTTCCTTGGCGTGGAAGGCAAGCTTGGCGATGCGGATATTCAAGATCTCCTACCATTGTAACCGACTCTATGTAACCCTAACCCTATCCGGTGTCTATATAAACCGGAGGGTTGTAGTCCGTAGGCAATCAACTCCATATACAACAATCATACCATAGGCTAGCTTCTAGGGTTTAGCCTCCTTGATCTTGTGGTAGATCTACTCTTGTATTACCCATATCATCAATATTAATCAAGCAGGACGTAGGGTTTTACCTCCATCAAGAGGGCCCGAACCTGGGTAAAACATCGTGTTCCTTGCCTCCTGTTACCATCCGGGCTAGACGCACAGTTCGGGACCCACTACCCAAGATCTGCCGGTTTTGACACCGACATTGGTGCTTTCATTGAGAGTTCCTCTGTGTCGTCGCCTTTAGGCCCAATGGCTCCTTTGATCATCAACAACGATGCGGTCCAGGGTGAGACTTTGCTCCCCGGACAGATCTTTGCTCTGCGGGCCAATTCGCTCGGCCACCTGGAGCAGATCGAAAGCTACGCCCCTGGCCATCAAGTCAGGTTTGGAAGCTTAAACTACACGGCTGACATCCGCGGAGACTTGATCTTCGACGGGCTCGATCCACGGCCAAGCGCGCCGCACTATCTCGAGGGGCATGATCTAGCTCCGCCCCCGGACAGTGTCCTGGAGGCCGCACATGCATCGGTTCCGACCCCTAACTCGGGGCCTATTGCGCCAATCGAGGATGAGCGGTTGGACGTCACCTCGGGGGCTGCGATCCCGAAAGCGATCGAGCCGAACACTAGCCCCGCACTCTACACGACCTGTGACTCCGAGGATCTGGACTCCTCCCCGGACTCTGAACCCCCCGTGCCCCTGCCAATCGAATCCGATTGGGCACCGATAATGGAGTTCACCACCGCAGACATCTTTCAGCATTCGCCTTTTGGCGACATCCTGAATTCTCTTAAGTCTCTCTCTTTATCAGGAGAGCCCTGGCCGGACTACAGTCGGCGAGGGTGGGATACGGACGATGAGGAAATTCAAAGCCCACCCACCACCCACTTTGTAGCCACTGTCGACGATCTAACCGACATGCTTGACTTCAGCTCCGAAGACATCGACAGCATGGATGACGATGTAGGAGACGAACAGGAACCAGCAACTGTAGGGTGCTGGAAGGCCACCTCGTCATATGACATATATATGGTGGATACTCCAAAAGATGGAGATGGCGATGGAACAGTGGGGGATGACGCCCCCAAGAAACAGCCAAAGCACCGGCGTCAGCGGCGCCGCTCTAAATCCCGCCAAAGCAAAAACGTTGATTCCGGCACGGGAGATAATACTACCTCGGATAGCGTCGAAGAACACCCACCTCAGCAAGATTCGGCACAGGAAGATGGAGAAGCCAGCCCTCATGAGAGAGCGGCAGACCGAGAGGTCGAGGATGATAACTATACGCCTCCCTCCGAAGACGAGGCAAGCCTCGATGACGACGAATTCGTCATACCATCAGACCCCGCCGAAAAAGAGCGTTTTAAACGCAGGCTTCTAGCCACGGCAGGCACCCTCAAGAAAAAGCAGCAACAGCTTAGAGCTGCCCAAGATTTGCTAGCTGACAGATGGACTGAAGTCCTTGCGGCCGAAGAGTATGAACTCGAACGCCTCTCCAAGAGTTACCCGAAGCGCAGGCCGCTACCCCGATCAGAGGAGGAAGCACCTACATCACCAGCGCATGACATGGCAGACCGGCCACCTCGTGGCCTCCACCCAAGCCATGCCCCGACGCTGCTCAACTAAGGCACGGGAAAATGCGCCCGACCTGCGAGACATACTGGAGGATAAGGCAAGACAAACAAGATCGATCTACGGATCGCGCAGGCGCCCTACGGCATGTGACAATGATCTTCACTCTGGATACAACAAATCCGGCCGGGCCGAACACAACAGACATAGCTCTTCCGAGCTGCGTCGTGATATAGCCCAGTACAGAGGCGCCGCACACCCGCTATGCTTCACGAATGAAGTAATGGATCATAAAAGCCCAGAGGGTTTCAAACCCGTAAACATCGAATCATACGATGGCACAACAGATCCGGCGGTATGGATCGAGGATTATCTCCTTCACATCCACATGGCACGCGGCGATGATCTACACGCCATCAAATACCTCCCGCTCAAACTTAAAGGACCGGCCCGGCATTGGCTTAACAGCTTGCCAGCAGACTCAATCGGTTCTTGGGAGGACCTGGAAGCCGCATTCCTCGACAACTTCCAGGGCACTTACGTGCGACCGCCGGATGCCGACGACTTAAGCCACATAATTCAGCAGCCAGAGGAATCGGCCAGACAATTCTGGACACGGTTCCTAACAAAGAAAAACCAGATAGTCGACTGTCCGGACGCAGAGGCCCTAGCAGCCTTCAAGCATAACATCCGCGACGAGTGGCTTGCCCGGCACCTGGGACAGGAAAAGCCGAAATCCATGGCAGCCCTCACGACACTCATGACCCGCTTTTGCGCGGGAGAAGACAGCTGGCTAGCTCGCAGTAACAACTTATCAAAGAACCCTGGTAATTCGGATACCAAGGACAAAAGTGGTAGGACACGTCGGAATAAGCAAAAACGCCGCGTTAACAGCGACAGCAATGAAGACACGGCAGTCAATGCCGGATTCAAAGGCTATAAATCCGGTCAGCGGAAAAAGCCATTCAAAAAGAATACTCAGGGCCCGTCCAGTTTGGACCGAATACTCGATCGCTTGTGCCAGATACATGGCACCCCCGAAAGGCCAGCCAATCACACTAACAGGGATTGTTGGGTGTTCAAGCAGGCAGGCAAGTTAAGGGCCGAAAACAGAGACAAGGGGCTGCACAGCGACGACGAGGAGCCCAAGCCGCCGAACAACAATGGACAGAAGGGCTTTCCCCCACAAGTGCGGACGGTGAACATGATATACGCAACCCACATTCCCAAGCGGGAGCGGAAGCATGCGCTACGGGACGTATACGCGATGGAGCCAGTCGCCCCAAAGTTCAACCCATGGTCCTCCTGCCCGATCACTTTTGATCGAAGGGACCATCCCACTAGCATCCGTCATGGCGGCTTCGCCGCATTGGTTCTCGACCCAATCATCGACGGATTTCATCTCACAAGAGTCCTCATGGACGGCGGCAGTAGCCTGAACCTGCTTTATCAGGATACAGTGCGGAAAATGGGCATAGATCCCTCAAGGATTAAGCCCACAAGAACGACCTTTAAAGGCGTTATACCAGGTGTAGAAGCCAACTGTACAGGCTCAGTAACACTTGACGTGGTCTTCGGATCCCCGGACAATTTCCGAAGCGAAGAGTTAATCTTCGATATAGTCCCGTTTCGCAGTGGCTATCACGCCCTGCTCGGACGAACCGCATTCGCAAAGTTCAATGCGGTGCCGCACTACGCATATCTCAAGCTCAAGATGCCAGGCCCTCGAGGAGTAATTACGGTCAACGGAAACACCGAACGCTCCCTCCGTACGGAGGAGCATACGGCGGCTCTCGCAGCGGAGGTACAAAGTAGCCTTCTCAGGCAATTCTCCAGTCCGGCCATTAAAAAGCCAGACACTGCCAAGCGCGCCCGGAGTAACCCACAGCAGGACCGCCTGGCACACTCTGAGCAAGCGTAGCAATGCGGCCCCAACCCCAGCTTTCGCGACATAGCGAAACCAGTACCTCGCGTACATAACTACGCCCTTGAAATACCATGGGCACAGGGGAAGGGGCACAATAACGGCACGCCCAAAATACGGCTTAAAACGTACTAGGGGCTGCCGGATTCTTTTTTTTAATTTTTTCTTACTTTCAGGACTCCATACTTCGGACGACCTGTTCGGCAATTCGACTGCCGCACAAACGATGCAAGATCCAGGGAGGCAGACAAGCCATGCCGCATTATGGAACTCCCAGGTGGTCTCTGTTACGAGCGGTATACCTGTTTTAAATACAATTCCGCGGCCTGCCCCTGGTCAGGACATACTGAATAGTCCAATATCTTTTGCTTACCGCACTATTTGTATCGTTCGGCTTTGATAAATAGCCTCTCTATAAACAATGCTTAGCTTCTTGTCTATTTTTTGCATTATCTTCTTTTCACATTTATGTTTATTAAATGACATGATTGCACCCGTACACCATGGTACGGCAAACACGCCAGGGGCTTCAGTACCCCTCATAATGGTGTGAGAAGTCCGTACACTTTCACAAGTGCGGCACCCCGAACTTATAGCACTATATGCATCGGCTCCGAATCATGATTTGGGTCAATAGTTGGGTTTGCCCGGCTCCTATGTTTTGGTGCCTTACGTTCCGCTCTATCGGCTAAGGTAGCACTAGGAGAACCACTGCGATTGTGCCCCGGTTCAGCTGGGTTAAGCACCTCAGTGGAGAAAGCTAAAACTGACTGTCATGATGTGGCGAGAGACCGGTCGCTGTTCGAGAGGTTTTTCGAGTCCCTAAAGGCTTATGCCGCTTCGAGCGAGGAGCTGGCTTTGTCCGGCCAAGGCGTGGATAGCGCCCCGAACTCGGTCTTCCGAACTAGGGGCTTCGCCGAAATTTAAAATTATAGAGTTCTATGGCTAAGTGAGAGTGTTCAAGCATTATAGTCCGATTGCCTGGTTCGTTGTGCTGAGCGCCTCCCTCGAAGGACCCAACTATGGGAAAAAGAGCGCTCAGGTTTATCCCGAACACCCCAGCACTAGTGGCACGGGGGCAGAAGCCGACGACTGGCCATCTCTCAATTTTTGATAAACGGCCGCACAGAAAGTAATATTTTAAATTCAATAAGCATTGCTTAGCGCATATGAACAAGTTTTCAGCGCACAGGATAAACACGAGCGAGTTCATTCAAATATCACATCCTTGGTACATTCATCCGCCACAAGGCGGGCACCTGCAAGAACATCCTTGTAGTAGTTCTCGGGCTTGCGATGCTCCTTCCCCGGCGGCGGCCCGTCCTTCACAAGCTTCTCACCGTCCAGCTTACCCCAGTGCACCTTTGCACGGGCAAGGGCCCGACGGGCACCTTCGATGCAGACGGAGCGCTTGATGACCTCAAGCCTCGGACAGGCCTCCACCAGCCGCCGCACCAGCCCGAAATAGCTCCCAGGCAGGGCCTCTCCGGACCACAGCCGAACTATGAAGCCCTTCATGGCCTGCTCGGCCGCCTTGTGGAGCTCGACCAGCTGTTTCAGCTGGTCGCTCAAGGGCACAGGGTGTCCGGCCTCAGAATACTGAGACCAGAACACCTTCTCCGTCGAGCTACCCTCTTCAGCTCGGTAGAATGCGGCGGCGTCGGATACGCTGCGGGGAAGATCTGCGAATGCCCCTGGAGAGCTCCGGATTCGGGTAAGTAACAGGTAGTTCACTTTTATATTTCTGCTTTGCATAAAGAATGCCTTACCCGCTGCTATCTTCCTCATCTCCTCCAACTCTTGGAGGGCCTTTTGGGCTTCGGCCTTGGCAGACTTGGCAGCCTCTAGGGCCGTTGCAAGCTCGGATGCTTGCGCCTTCGACTCCAGCTCCAAACTCTCATGTTTTTTCATGAGAGCCTGAAGCTCTTGCTGCACCTCGCCGACCTGAGCCCCAAGTCTGTCTCGCTCGGTGCGCTCCGCGGCCGTTTTCTTTTCGGCCTCAGACAGCGCCTGCTTAAGGGTCGCCACCTCAGTCGTGGCCCCTACAATAAGCAGTACAATCCTGTTACTCTTTTTGCAATCAAGCCTTTTTATAGGCACTTTTTCTGTAAGGTATTTCTTACCTTCTTCCTCCTCGAGCCGCCGCTTGGCAAGGCCGAGCTCTTGCTCGGTCCGCTCGAGGTCCTGCTTCAGGACACCCACCTCCGCAGTCAGTGCGGCGGTGGATAGCAGCGAAGCCTGCATACGCATATTGACTCTTTTTTGTTAGACTCCTGCGATATTTAATAGATCCTCTATTCGGCTTTTCTTTCCGAACGCCAAACAGAGCATCAGGGGCTACTGTCTATGCGGTAATATTTTTACATATTTTTACTTACCTCGAAGCCTGTTAGAAGGCTAGCGCAAGCTTCAGTCAGTCCGCTCTTGGCGGACTGAACCTTCTGGATCACCGTACTCATAATAGTACGGTGCCCCTCGTCGATGGAGGCATCGTCAAGCACCTCCAGCAGATTGTCCGGCACCTCCGGTTGGACGGAGGCCGCCGGCTCAGAAGGCTTGCTCCTCTTGGAAGGAGTTCGCCTACCGCGGTCCGGAACTGTGGAAGATTCCGGCGCGGTGTCCGGCACAAAGCCGGACTGAGAGCCCTGGGGAGCCTTATCCCCTTCACCCCTGGAGTCCGGGAGGTTGCCTTGCGGCTCCTCCGGGACCACCTCCTCCTGCCCCAGAGCTTGTCGCGACGCCACTTCGGCGTCATCTGCAGTGCGGGGGGAGACAGCGGGCGGAACTGAGTTCACGTCCGATGAGTCCAGGGAGCCGCCCGACGATTCGTCGAATTCGGCCCGGGGCGGACTGCATAATTACATTCGACATTAGGGAAAGCTGTGCAACAAAGGAACATCATGAGTTATTCTGATATCCGAACTTACGATTTCGCCGGACGCTTGGCCCTGTTTGGCCACTCCTCTTTGCCCTCTTCGGCGTTGGGGGCGTAGTCCGGCGGAGGGGTCTTCCTTTTCCTAGACCCCTCGGCCTCCCCCGTTGGGGCGGCCTTCCTCTTCTCTCCTCCCTCCGCTGGGGGGGGAGAGTTTTCTTCTTCCTCCTCCTCGTTTTCGCGGGAGGAGGGCGTCTCGGACTCGTCAGATGACGAGTCCGACACCACCACGTTGCGGGCACTCTTTCGAGTCCCCGTGGTCTTCTTCTTCTTGGCCTTCTTCTCCGGCACCACATAAGGCGCCGGAACCAGCAGCTTCGCTAGTAGAGCTGGGGCTGGGTCTTCGGGCAGCGGAGCCGGACAGTTAATCGGTCCGGATATCGCCCGCCAAGCCTGTCAAAGGTAAGGGAGTTTAGATCCCGCATAGAGTCAAACTATGAAAAAAGCTTAACATCCTGTAAAAGGTGTAGATGGCATACCTCGCTAGCGTGACGCTGCGAGCTGTATCCGCGGTCCTCGGAAGCGGATGCGGGAGCCTCGGCGCCCTTGAATAGCATCTTCCAGGCGTCTTCGTACGTCGTGTCGAAGAGCCTGCTGAGGGTTTGATGCTGCGCCGGGTCGAACTCCCACAGATTAAAATCCCGTTGTTGGCACGGGAGGATCCGGCGGACGAGCATAACCTGGATTACATTAACAAGCCGGACTGGCTTGTTCACCAGGGACTGGATGCATGTTTGCAATCCGGTCACCTCTTTTTCGTCACCCCACGACAGGCCCGTCTCTTTCCAGGACATAAGCCGCGTGGGGGGTCCGGATCGGAACTCGGGGGCTGCGGTCCATTTCGGATCGCGCGGCTCGGTGATATAAAACCACCCGGATTGCCATCCCTTTAGGGTCTCCACGAAAGAGCCCTCGAACCATAGGACGTTGGCCATCTTGCCCGCCATGGCGCCTCCGCACTCCGCCTGGCTGCCGCGCACCACCTTGGGCTTGACGTTGAAGGTCTTGAGCCAGAGGCCGAAATGAGGGCGGACGCGGAGAAAAGCCTCGCACACGACGATAAACGCCGAGATGTTGAGGATGAAGTTCGGAGCCAGATCGTGGAAATCCAGGCCGTAGTAGAACATGAGCCCCCGGACAAATGGGTGGAGTGGAAAACCCAGTCCGCGGAGGAAGTGGGGGAGAAATACTACCCTCTCATGGGGCCTTGGGGTGGGGAGAAGCTGCCCCTCTTCGGGAAGCCGGTGCGCGATGTCCTTGGACAGGTATCTGGCCTTCCTTAGCTTCTTGATTTTGCCCTCCGTGGCGGAGGAGACCATCCACTTGCCTCCCGCTCCGGACATTGCTAGAGAAGGTTGAGGTGGGAAGTGCGGGCTTGGGCGCTGGAGCTCGGGTGCGCAGGAGATGGATAGGCAAAGGAGGAAGAAGGCGTAGGTAAAAAGGTGGATCCTTGTCCCCTTATATGGGCGGATGCGGTTGTGCGTCCCCACCTGCCTAGTAAAACTCGCTTGCCTCCCAAGCGCCGTGATAAGTGGCGCGGTTGGGTTACCCACGTCCGTATTGATGAGAATCTCGTAAAAGGGGGGGTACACGATCTCTGCTTTGACAAGACGTGCCAAGGAAACCGCCTCGCAAAACACGCTGAGGTGGAAAAGTGAAAACGATTCGAGTGAAGGACTTGGCTGTAGTGTGATGACGCACTACGGAATACGTCAGCAGATTTGATTTGTGTTAATATTATTCTCTCTATGGCAATATGTGGAAGCTTATTTTGCAGAGCCGGACACTACTCTTGGTGTTTACAATCTTCTATGAAGGACTTGGAGGAGGAACCCGCCTTGCAATGCCGAAGACAATTTGCGCGCCGGACTCGTCGTCATTGAAGCCTGGTTCAGGGGCTACTGAGGGAGTCCTGGATTAGGGGGTGTTCGGGTAGCCGGACTATACCTTCAGCCGGACTCCTAGACTATGAAGATACAAGATTGAAGACTTCGTCCCGTGTCCGCATGGGACTTTCCTTGGCGTGGAAGGCAAGCTTGGCGATGCGGATATTCAAGATCTCCTACCATTGTAACCGACTCTATGTAACCCTAACCCTATCCGGTGTCTATATAAACCGGAGGGTTGTAGTCCGTAGGCAATCAACTCCATATACAACAATCATACCATAGGCTAGCTTCTAGGGTTTAGCCTCCTTGATCTCATGGTAGATCTACTCTTGTATTACCCATATCATCAATATTAATCAAGCAGGACGTAGGGTTTTACCTCCATCAAGAGGGCCCGAACCTGGGTAAAACATCGTGTTCCCTGCCTCCTGTTACCATCCGGCCTAGATGCACAGTTTGGGACTCACTGCCCGAGATCCGCCAGTTTTGACACCGACAATGCTCGAGCCGGAGCCTTATCTAGTGCCCTCAAAGGAAGATGATGGGGCGAATAAAGAGGGCGAAAGCGGGCCTCACTCACTACTTATTCCAGCCGGGGGAATGAGCACCTCCGCGAGGGAGGACAATCAAAGGGAAGAATCTGACATTCTCTCTCCCCGGGGAAGGAAGAGGACTACCTGTGAAGATCCGGAAACTAAGGTTTCCAAACGGGAGAAGAAATCTCCGGCAGAGGGTCCTGCCTCGGAGGGTATTCTTGCCGCACAATGTCCGCGCGGGGATCAGCCCTCTACCGAGCTGTAAGTAATCGAAAAGTACTTAATAGTGGAAACATCCTACCTTACTTCCGAAGGCAATAACCGATGCTTATAAATTGTAGTCCAGATCGTAGCCCTTCTCGATAGAGTTCATCTTCGGGGGATCTTCTTCCGGAGATGATGGAGAGTGAAACGCCTCCCCCAGACACCCCGCCTCATGAAGCGGGCGACCTTGAAGTGTCGTCGCGCTCTGGATCCATTAAGGCCGGAGGATAACCCATTGGCTACCCGAAATCCCCAGTATCCGACTCCTAAGGAGAGCGACAACAAGGGTCCGTACAGTGTGCGGTCAGACGCTGTTGGGTTTCGTAGTAATTTCAAAAAATTTCCTACGATCACGCAAGATCATGATGATGCATAGCAATCAGAGGGGAGAGTATGATCTATGCACCTTGTAGATCAACAACGGAAGCGTTTGGTTGATGTAGTCGTACGTCTCCACGGCCCGACCGATCAAGCACCGAAACTACGGCACCTCCGAGTTCTACCACACGTTCAGCTCGATGACGATCCCCGGACTCCGATCCAGCGAAGTGTCGAGGAAGAGTTCCGTCAGCACGACGGCGTGGTGATGATCTTGATGTACTACTGCAGCAGGGCTTCGCCTAAACACCGCTACAATATTATCGAGGTCTATGGTGGAAGGGGGCACCGCACACGGCTAAGAATATGATCACGTGGATCAACTTGTCTCTCTGGGGTGCCCCTGCCTCCGTATATAAAGGCTCAAGAGGGGGAGGCTGGCCGGCCATCATAGGCGCGCCAGGAGGAGTCCTACTCCCTCCAGGAGTAGGACCTCTCCCCAATCCTAGTTGGAATAGGATTCGTGAGGTGGGAAAAGAGAGAGAGAGAAGGAGGGGCACCGTCCCCCTCTCTCCTTGTCCTATTCGTACTAGGGGGGAGGGGCGCGCGGACCAGCCCTGGCTGCCTCTCCTCTTCTTCCACTAAGTCCCATTAAGGCCCATATAGTTCCCGGGGGGTTCCGGTAACCTCCCGGTACTCCGGTAAAATCCTGATTTCACCCGGAACACTTCCGATATCCAAACATAGGCTTCCAATATATCAATCTTTATGTCTCGACCATTTCGAGACTCCTCGTCATGTCCGTGATCACATCCGGGACTCCCTCCGAACAACCTTCGGTACATCAAAATGCATAAACTCATAATATAACTGTCATCGTAACCTTAAGCATGCGGACCCTACGGGTTCGAGAACAATGTAGACATCACCGAGACACGTCTTCGGTCAATAAACAATAGCGGGATCTGGATGCCCATATTGGCTCCTGCACATTCTACGAAGATCTGTATCGGTCAGACCGCATAACAACATACGTTGTTCCCTTTGTCATCGGTATGTTACTTGCCCGAGATTCGATCGTCGGTATCCCATACCTAGTTCAATCTTGTTACCGGCAAGTCTCTTTACTCGTTCTGTAATACATCATCCCGCAACTAACTCATTAGTTGCAATGCTTGCAAGGCTTAAGTGATGTGCATTACCGAGAGGGCCCAGAGATACCTCTCCAACAATCGGAGTGAAAAATCCTAATCTCGAAATACGCCAACCCAACATGTACCTTTGGAGACACCTGTAGAGCTCCTTTATAATCACCCAGTTACGTTGTGACGTTTGGTAGCACACAAAGTGTTCCTCTGGCAAACGGGAGTTGCATAATCTCATAGTCATAGGAACATGTATAAGTCATGAAGAAAGCAATAGCAACATACTAAACGATTGGGTGCTAAGCTAATGGAATGGGTCATGTCAATCAGATCATTCAACTAATGATGTGATCCTGTTAATCAAATGACAACTCTTTGTCCATGGTCAGGAAACATAACCATCTTTGATTAACAAGCTAGTCTAGTAGAGGCATACTAGTGACACTCTGTTTGTCTATGTATTCACACATGTATTATGTTTCCGGTTAATACAATTCTAGCATGAATAATAAACTTTTATCATGATATAAGGAAATAAATAATAACTTTATTATTGCCTCTAGGGCATATTTCCTTCAGTCTCCCACTTGCACTAGAGTCAATAATCTAGATTATACAGTAATGATTCTAACACCCATGGAGTCTTGGTGCTGATCATGTTTTGCTCGTGGAAGAGGCTTAGTCAACGGGTCTGCAACATTCAGATCCGTATGTATCTTGAAAATCTCTATGTCTCCCACCTGGACTAGATCCTAGATGGAATTGAAGCGTCTCTTGATGTGCTTGGTTCTCTTGTGAAATCTGGATTCCTTCGCCAAGGCAATTGCACCAGTATTGTCACAAAAGATTTTCATTGGACCCGATGCACTAGGTACGATACCTAGATCGGATATGAACTCCTTCATCCAGACTCCTTCATTTGCTGCTTCCGAAGCAGCTATGTATTCCGCTTCACACGTAGATCCCGCCACGACACTTTGTTTAGAACTGCACCAACTGACAGCTCCACCGTTTAATGTAAACACGTATCCGGTTTGCGATTTAGAATCGTCCGGATCAGTGTCAAAGCTTGCATCAGCGTAACCGTTTACGATGAGCTCTTTGTCACCTCTATATATGAGAAACATATCCTTAGTCCTTTTCAGGTACTTCAGGATGTTCTTGACCGCTGTCTAGTGATCCACTCCTGGATTACTTTGGTACCTCCCTGCTAGACTTATAGCAAGGCACACATCAGGTCTGGTACACAGCATTGCATACATGATAGAGCCTATGGCTGAAGCATAGGGAACATCTTTCATCTTCTCTCTATCTTCTGCAGTGGTCGGGCATTGAGTCTTACTCAACTTCACACCTTGTAACACAGGCAAGAACCCTTTCTTTGCTTGATCCATTTTGAACTTCTTCAAAATCTTGTCAAGGTATGTGCTTTGTGAAAGTACAATTAAACGTCTCGATCTATCTCTATAGATCTTTATGCCTAATATGTAAGCAGCTTCACCGAGGTCTTTCATTGGAAAACTCTTATTCAAGTATCCTTTTATGCTATCCAGAAATTCTATATCATTTCCAATCAGTAATATGTCATCCACATATAATATCAGAAATGCTACAGAGCTCCCACTCACTTTCTTGTAAATACAGGCTTCTCCAAAAGTCTGTATAAAACCAAATGCTTTGATCACACTATCAAAGTGTTTATTCCAACTCCGAGAGGCTTGCACCAGTCTATAAATGGATCGCTGAAGCTTGCACACTTTGTTAGCTCCCTTTGGATCGACAAAACCTTCCGGTTGCATCATATACAACTCTTCTTCCAGAAATCCATTCAGGAATGCAGTTTTGACATCCATCTGCCAAATTTCATAATCATAAAATGCGGCAACTGCTAACATGATTCGGACATACTTAAGCATCGCTATGGGTGAGAAGGTCTCATCGTAGTCAATCCCTTGAACTTGCCGAAACCCTTTTGCGACAAGTCGAGCTTTGTAGACAGTAACATTACCGTCGGCGTCAGTCTTCTTCTTGAAGATCCATTTATTCTCAATTGCTTGCCGATCATCGGGCAAGTCAACCAAAGTCCATACTTTGTTCTCATACATGGATCCCATCTCAGATTTCATGGCTTCAAGCCATTTTGCGGAATCTGGGCTCACCATCGCTTCTTCATAGTTCGTAGGTTCATCATGATCTAGTAGCATGACTTCCAGAACAGGATTACCGTACCACTCTGGTGCGGATCTTACTCTGGTTGATCTACGAGGTTCAGTAGTATCTTGTTCTGAAGTTTCATGATCATAATCATTAGCTTCCTCACTAATTGGTGTAGGTGTCACAGAAACAGTTTTTTGTGATGCACTACTTTCCAATAAGGGAGCAGGTACAGTTACCTCGTCAAGTTCTACTTTCCTCCCACTCACTTCTTTCGAGAGAAACTCCTTCTCTAGAAAGTTTCCGAACTTAGCAACAAAAGTCTTGCCTTCGGATCTGTGATAGAAGGTGTATCCAATAGTCTCCTTTGGATATCCTATGAAGACACATTTCTCCGATTTGGGTTCGAGCTTATCAGGTTGAAGCTTTTTCACATAAGCATCGCAGCCCCAAACTTTCAGAAACGACAACTTTGGTTTCTTGCCAAACCATAGTTCATAAGGCGTCGTCTCAACGGATTTTGATGGTGCCCTATTTAACGTGAATGCGGCCGTCTCCAAAGCATAACCCCAAAACGATAGCGGTAAATCAGTAAGAGATATCATAGATCGCACCATATCTAGTAAAGTGCGATTACGATGTTCGGACACACCATTACGCTGTGGTGTTCCGGGTGGCGTGAGTTGCGAAACTATTTCGCATTGTTTCAAATGTACACCAAACTCGTAACTCAAATATTCTCCTCCACGATCAGATCGTAGAAACTTTATTTTCTTGTTACGATGATTTTCTACTTCACTCTGAAATTCTTTGAACTTTTCAAATGTTTCAGACTTATGTTTCATTAAGTAGATATACCCATATCTGCTTAAATCATCTGTGAAGGTGAGAAAATAACGATATCCGCCATGAGCCTCAATATTCATCGGACCACATACATCTGTATGTATGATTTCCAACAAATATGTTGCTCTCTCCATAGTACCGGAGAACAGTAGTTTAGTCATCTTGCCCATAAGGCACGGTTCGCAAGTACCAAGTGATTCATAATCAAGTGGTTCCAAAAGTCCATCAGTATGGAGTTTCTTCATGCGCTTTACACCGATATGACCTAAACGGCAGTGCCACAAATAAGTTGCACTATCATTATCAACTCTGCATCTTTTGGTTTCAACATTATGAATATGTGTGTTACTACTATCGAGATTTAATAAGAATAGACCACTCTTCTAGGGTGCATGACCATAAAAGATATTACTCATATAAATAGAACAACCATTATTCTCTGATTTAAATGAATAACCGTCTCGCATCAAACAAGATCCAGATATAATGTTCATGCTTAACGTTGGCACCAAATAACAATTATTTAGGTCTAATATTAATCCCGAAGGAAGATGTAGAGGTAGCGTGCCGACTGCGATCACATCGACTTTGGAACCATTTCCTACGCGCATCGTCACCTCGTCCTTAGCCAATCTTTGCTTAATCCGTAGTCCCTGTTTCGAGTTGCAAATATTAGCAACAGAACCAGTATCAAATACCCAGGTGCTACTGCGAGCATTAGTAAGGTACACATCAATAACATGTATATCACATATACCTGTGTTCACCTTGCCATCCTTCTTATCCGCCAAATACTTTGGGCAGTTCCGCTTCCAGTGACCAGTCTGCTTGCAGTAGAAGCACTCAGTTTCAGGCTTAGGTCCAGACTTGGGTTTCTTCTCTTGAGCAGCAACTTGCTTGCTGTTCTTCTTGAAGTTCCCCTTCTTCTTCCCTTTGCCCTTTTTCTTGAAACTAGTGGTCTTGTTGACCATCAACACTTGATGCTCCTTCTTGATTTCTACCTCCGCAGCTTTCAGCATTGCGAAGAGCTCGGGAATAGTCTTATTCATCCCTTGCATATTATAGTTCATTACGAAGCTCTTGTAGCTTGGTGGCAGTGATTGGAGAATTCTGTCAATGATGCAATCATCTGGAAGATTAACTCCCATCTGAATCAAGTGATTATTATACCCAGACATTTTGAGTATATGCTCACTGACAGAACTGTTCTCCTCCATCTTACAGCTATAGAACTTATTGGAGACTTCATATCTCTCAATCCGGGCATTTGCTTGAAATATTAACTTCAACTCCTGGAACATCTCATATGCTCCATGACGTTCAAAACATCGTTGAAGTCCCGGTTCTAAGCCGTAAAGCATGGCACACTGAACTATCGAGTAGTCATCAGCTTTGCTCTGCTAGACGTTCACAACATCTGGTGTTGCTCCAGCAGCAGGCCTGGCACCCAGCGGTGCTTCCAGGACGTAATTCTTCTGTGCAGCAATGAGGATAATCCTCAAGTTATGGACCCAGTCCGTGTAATTGCTACCATCATCTTTCAACTTTGCTTTCTCAAGGAACGCACTAAAATTCAACGGAACAACAACACGGGCCATTTATCTACAATCATACATAAACAAGCAAGATACTATCAGGTACTAAGTTCATGATAATTTTAGGTTCAATTAATCATGTTACTTAAAGAACTCCCACTTAGATAGATATCCCTCTAATCCTCTAAGTGATTACGAGATCCAAATTAACTAAACCATGTCCGATCATCACGTGAGATGGAGTAGTTTCATTGGTGAACATCACTATGTTGATCATATCTACTATATGATTCACGCTCGACCTTTCGGTCTTCGTGTTCCGAGGCCATATCTGTATATGCTTGGCTTGTCAAGTATAACCTAAGTATTCCGCGTGTGCAACTGTTTTGCACCCATTGTATTTGAACGTAGAGCCTATCACACCCGATCATCACGTGGTGTCTCAGCACGAAGAACTTTCGCAACGGTGCATACTCAGGGAGAACACTTCTTGATAATTTGGTGAGAGATCATCTTATAATGCTACCGTCAATCAAAGAAAGATAAGATGCATAAAAGATAAACATCACATGCAATCAATATAAGTGATATGATATGGCCATCATCATCTTGTGCTTGTGATCTCCATCTCCGAAGCACTGTCATGATCATCTCTTACAATAAAATCATGTTTTGACCATATCACATCACAACATGCCTTGCAAAAACAAGTTAGACGTCCTCTACTTTGTTGTTGCATGTTTTACGTGGCTGCTACGGGCTTAAGCAAGAACCAATCTTACCTACGCATCAGAAACCACAACGATAGTTTGTCAAGTTGGTGCTGTTTTAACCTTCGCAAGGACCGGGCGTAGCCACACTCAGTTCAACTAAAGTTGGAGAAACTGTCACCCGCAAGCCACCTATGTGCAAAGCACATCGGGAGAACCGGTCTCGCGTAAGCGTACACGTAATGTCGGTCCGGGCCGCTTCATCCAACAATACCGCCGAACCAAAGTATGACATGCTGGTAAGCAGTATGACTTATATCGCCCACAACTCACTTGTGTTCTACTCGTGCATATAACATCAACATATAAAACCTAGGCTCGGATGCCATTGTTGGGTTTCGTAGTAATTTCAAAAGTTTTCCTACGATCACGCAAGATCATGATGATGCATAGCAATCAGAGGGGAGAGTATGATCTACGCACCTTGTAGATCAACAACGGAAGCGTTTGGTTGATGTAGTCGTACGTCTCCACGGTTCGACCGATCAAGCACCGAAACTACGACACCTCCGAGTTCTAGCACACGTTCAGCTCGATGACGATCCCCGGACTCCGATCCAGCAAAGTGTCGGGGAAGAGTTCCGTCAGCACGACGGCGTGGTGACGATCTTGATGTACTACTGCAGCAGGGCTTCGCCTAAACACCGCTACAATATTATCGAGGTCTATGGTGGAAGGGGGCACCGCACACGGCTAAGAATATGATCACGTGGATCAACTTGTCTCTCTGGGGTGCCCCTGCCTCCGTATATAAAGGCTCAAGAGGGGGAGGCCGGCCGGCCATCATAGGCACGCCAAGAGGAGTCCTACTCCCTCCGGGAGTAGGACTTCTCCCCCAATCCTAGTTGGAATAGGATTCGTGAGGTGGGAAAAGAGAGAGAGAGAAGGAGGGGCGCCGGCCCCCTCTCTCCTTGTCCTATTCGGACTAGGGGGGACGGGCGCGCGGCCCAGCCCTGTCTGCCTCTCCTCTTCTTCCACTAAGGCCCATTAAGGCCCATATAGTTCCCGGGGGATTCCGGTAACCTCCCGGTACTCCCGTAAAATCCCGATTTCACCCGGAACACTTCCGATATCCAAACATAGGCTTCCAATATATCAATCTTTATGTCTCGACCATTTCGAGACTCCTCGTCATGTCCGTGATCACATCCGGGACTCCGAACAACCTTCAGTACATCAAAATGCATAAACTCATAATATAACTGTCATCGTAACCTTAAGCGTGCGGACCCTACGGGTTCGAGAACAATGTAGACATGACCGAGACACGTCTCTGGTCAATAACCAATAGCGGGACCTGGATGCCCATATTGGCTCCTACACATTCTATGAAGATCTTTATCGGTCAGACCGCATAACAACATACGTTGTTCCCTTTGTCATCGGTATGTTACTTGCCCGAGATTTGATCGTCGGTATCCCATACCTAGTTCAATCTCGTTACCGGCAAGTCTCTTTACTCGTTCTGTAGTACATCATCCCGCAACTAACTCATTAGTTGCAATGCTTGCAAGGCTTAAGTGATGTGCATTACCGAGAGGGCCCAGAGATACCTCTCCGACAATCGGAGTGACAAATCGTAATCTCGAAATACGCCAACCCAACATGTACCTTTGGAGACACCTGTAGAGCTCCTTTATATTCACCCAGTTATGTTGTGACATTTTTTAGCACACAAAGTGTTCCTCTGGCAAACGGGAGTTGCATAATCTCATAGTCACAGGAACATGTATAAGTCATGAAGAAAGCAATAGCAACATACTAAACGATCGGGTGCTAAGCTAATGGAATGGGTCATGTCAATCAGATCATTCAACTAATGATGTGATCCTGATAATCAAATGACAACTCTTTGTCCATGGTCAGGAAACATAACCATCTTTGATTAACAAGCTAGTCTAGTAGAGGCATACTAGTGACACTCTGTTTGTCTATGTATTCACACATGTATTATGTTTCCGGTTAATACAATTCTAGCATGAATAATAAACTTTTATCATGATATAAGGAAATAAATAATAACTTTATTATTGCCTCTAGGGCATATTTCCTTCAGACGCGCTGAAGGATCTTCTGGGGCAAGCGGTCGTCTCAGAAGTGCATCGTACGCTAATGGGTACAATAATTGAAAGGATTTCATCCGCTAAAAGCGGTTTGCATGAAGCCTTTATGAGTCTGCTAAAAGGCTTCGAGGTACGTGCAATAATGTATGTTTTTAACAGTACCACATACGTTAGGTATGCCCTATGCAGATAGTAGCCCCTGAGACTTTGGTTGTCGTCAAAAACGGCGGCAAACAGAGAATCATTGTCCCAGCTAATAACCAGACCGCCTTTATGTGCAGGTGGTTGAAGCTCCGGTGGCTAGCCGGACTGATGGGTTTGCCGAGCTAAAGCGGCAACTTGATGCGGCAGATGCCGATATCGTGCTTGTCAACAAGCGGCTTGACAAGGCATAGGGTGAGTGATTTCTTTGGTGATCGTCACATAATAAGAGTAGCATGATGCCAGTATCTTTAATATGTTGTGACTGCAGATGGGGCTGCCATTGTGGAGACCCTTCGGGCGGAGCTTGCCCGAGCCAAGGAGCAAGCAAGGAGTAGCAATGCAGCCGCTCTAAAGGCGGCCGAAGAGTTAAGGGCCGAACAGGCCGCGCATTGCGAGAGCAAGGAAAAAATAGCCAAGATGGTTGTAGAGTTAAAAGATGGCGCTGACTGTTACCGGCTTCTTGAAGAAGAAAACCGGGCGAAGGCGACCGACTTGGAGAAGGCCCTGGTGGCTGCCAAGGAAGCCCGCTCCAAAATTAGAGCGACGAAGGAGGAGCTGAATCAAGCTTCAAATATCGTGTCTGGGAAGCCCTTCTTGTTGCGGACTAAGTTCAGAGATCCGAAGTATGCTCCTCTGGACCGGCTATGGAGTTCTGCAGACGCCTACATGGATTTGGCTGCAAGTGCTGCTGATGCGGCCGAGTACTTCAAGGATCAGAAAGGTCCCGAAGTGGAAAAGCTATTCTGGTCACAGTTTCATGCTCCAGTCCGTCCGCTGCTGTTGAATGAGCGATTGGCCGAGTGGGCCGAGCTCCATAGGTTGTCCAGACTTGCCATGAGGTCCGTTGTGGATCACCTATGGCCGGGAGGGCCAAGGCCGAATAGCTACTTTAGTTTGGTGCAACAATTCCTTGGTGCTGTGCCATGCATCGACGCTGTAAAGAGATCGGCAAGCATAGAGGGTGCATGGATGGCCCTTGCCCATGTCAAGACATACTGGGTGGAGATGGAGGCCACCACTGTTGCGACACAGGGTTCGACCGTAGGCCGAGTGGCTGCCGAGCACTACTTTGAAGAAGTTCTTGAAGGCGCTCATTTGATAGAGGCTCAGTGCTCGAAGAATATTACTCCCTCTGTTCCAAATTACTCGTCGTGGTTTTAGTTCAAATTTGAACTAAAACCACGACGAGTAATTTGGAACGGAGGGAGTATGTTCTAGTGACATGTATTCCCATTGTAAAAACAATGTTTTACTGAATTATCAAGGCTGTATTTATAATTTTGCCTGAAAGTACTATGATGCCTTCTATGCGGCCGTTTATGTATATATGTATATAACCTGAAAGTTTGCAGTCGTCGGCTTTTGCCCCCACGCATATAATGCGGGGGTGTTCGCAGAAAATGCATATCCACACTTGATCCAACGTCTTGGTCCATTAAGGAGGTGATAGCGCAGCGAACGAGGCAATCGGACTATATTGCTTTAACACTTTCACTTAGCCATAGGAGTTTGACGGTGGGGCTACTATATAGCCCCTGGTACTTCTGCGCTCGTCCGAATACGGGGCGCATACGTACATGACTAGGAAACGACCCTTCATTAATGCGGAGGAATCCTGAAGATTCCGATGAGTCATCGAGTGGTTGACCAGTCTCTCGCTATATCATGACAGTCAGTTTTCGGCTTTCTCTACTGAGTTGCTCATCCAGATGAACCAGGGCAAAATCACAGTAGTTCTCCCAGTGCTACCTTAGCCGATATAACGGAATGTAAGGTACCAAAACGTGGGAGCCGGGCAAACCCAACATGTGACCAAAGACATGATTCGGAGCTGATGCATATAGGGCCAAACTCGCGACGCCGAACACTCCCTAAGGTGTTCAGTCTTTATAACATATATCGGGCTAAACAATGCCCTTAATAATAAACCCCATGTGTCCAGGTATGTGCAAAATCCTGACATGGCCACATGCCAATAACGCCAGAATCCTTCTCGGTTGTGTGAAGTATCCGGAGGATGTGAGCAACAAGAGACAGTAAAAAAGGTTTACGCAGGGTCTTAATCTAAAAAGAAAACTTTGGGCGGGTCCCTGCTGCACGTCTGCGCCTGTGTCTCTGTTGTGCCGTGTCCTGGACGGGTGTAGCACGATTGTCATCTACAAAAGGAAAGAACTTAAGTGAAAGTTGCCGTGCCAAAAAAAAGAATTGGTTATTGTCAATGAACTATCAAAATTCAAGAGAAGCCAAGTTGAGCCGGGCTGGCCCTGATTACACGCGGGAAGCCCCTGGTATCGTTTATGAGGGTTTGATCATCAAACCATTCTCATGTATATATGATGGAACGCCGGATTCATTTGACCGTGTCCATGGTCTTGACGACCTGCCATTTTTCTGGTTGGTGAGGCCGCCTAGTTTGCGGCTGCTAGAGCCGCTGCGTCCTCTTCCGTACGTGGGAAACGTTCAATATTTCCACTGACTGAGATGATGCCACATGGACCGGGCATCTTAAGCTTGAGAAAAGCATAATGCGGTATTGCGTTAAAACGAGCGAAAGCCGTTCTTCCGAGTAGTGCTTGATAGCCACTTCGGAATGGGGCAATGTGAAAATTTAACCTTTCACTTCGGAAGTTATCAGGAGAACCGAATACCACCTCTAGTAGTAGAGAGCCCGTACAGCAGGCCTCTTGGCCTGGTATTACTCCCTTGAAGGTAGTATTACTGTGGCTTATTTGTGTCGGGTCTATCCCCATTTTGCGGACTGTGTCCTGATATATCAGATTTAGATCACTGCCGCCGTCCATGAGGACTCGTGTGAAATGGTACCCATTTATTATTGGGTCTAACACCAAGGCCATCAGTCCTTCATGCCAGATATTTGTCTCATGATCCCTATGATCAAAAGTGATCGGGCAGGCCAACCAGGGGTTGAACCTAGGGGTGACGGGCTCTATGGCGCGTGTGCCTCAGAGTGCATGCTTGTTTCTCCTCTTTGTCACATGGATCACGTTTACTGTTTTAACCTCTGGTGGGAACTTTTTTTGTCCTCCGGCGCTTTGCTGGCGAGGCTCATCCTCATCTTCGCTTGGTGTCTCTTCCCCTTTGTGTTTGGCGTTTAGCTTACCGGCCTTCTTGAAGACCCAACATTCTTTGTGGGTATGATTTGCAGGTTTGTCTGGGGTGCCGTGAATCTGACATAGTTTGTCAAGAATTTTGTTTAGGCCAGATTGTCCTTCTCTGCTGCCTTTGAAAGGCCCTTTTTCCGCTGACCTGGTCGGGAGCCCCTGAATCCAGCGTTTACCGCCGTGTTATCTGGGCTACCTTATTTATTTCGACGCTTGTTTTTGTTGCGTCATGGTTTACCATTGCCATCCCTGACTTCGGATGTGCTTGGGTCGCTGGTGCTGCTACGGGCCAACCAGCTGTCCTCGCCCACACAAAAGCGGGTCATGAGGCTTGTTAGGGCTGCCATTGTTCTCGGTTTTTCTTGACCGAGGTGTCTGGCGAGCCATTCGTCTCGGACACTGTGTTTAAAAGCTGCTAAGGCTTCGGCGTTCGGACAGTCGACGATTTGGTTCTTCTTGGTGAGGAACCTGTTCCAAAGCTTTTGGGCGGACTCTCTAGACTGTTGGATTATATGACTTAAATCGTCTGCATCCGGATGTCAGACATAAGTCCCTTGAAAATTGGCCCAAAAAGCGTCCTCGAGCTCCTCCCAACTTCCAATTGAGTTTTCGGGGTGGCTTTTCAGCCAGTGCCGAGCTGGCCCTTTAAGCTTGAGGGGCAAGTATTTAATGGCATGGAGATCGTCTCCACGAGCCATATGAATATGGAGGATGAAGTCCTCTATCCAGACTCCAGGGTCTGTGGTCCCGTCGTACGCCTCTATGTTCACCGGTTTGAATCCCTCCAGGAATTCATGATCCAGCACCTCATCAGTGAAACATAAGGGGTGTGCGGCACCCCTGTATTGGGATGCGCCATGGTATTCGGATGGTTATAGTATTCGGTGTTGGTTTTGTACCGTAGCGTGCTTCCTAGATCCATATATAGATCTGGTCGCACCGGATTTTTGACGCAAGTTCTCATGTAGATCGTGTGTTGACTTATGCACGACTTTGTTAGCCGCTCTATCTCGTTCGCAAGGTGGTGGATCCGGCCAGTTGGCCGTATCACTCTTCGGCTGTATGGGCTCTAAGGCCTCGTCATCGAATTCTGGTAATAGCTTGCGCTTTGGATAGCTATTTTTATGGTAACTTCCACCATACTTTGTTACTTTGTTCCACTTGCTGTTGAGCGTATCTTGTGCGACCTTGAGCCTTTGCTTCTGTTTCTTCAGGCTCCTCGCTATGGCAATAAGCCTTCTGCGGAGGTTTTCTTGCTCCAAGTGCGTTTCCGGGATGATGTGTGCATCTTTGTCCGGACTATTTTCTTCCCCAGATGGGGTTTGATGAGGCTTATCCTTGGCGTCATCGTTGTCGAATGTCGGATCCGTACTATGTTTGCAGTTTGCATCTTGATCATGCTCTGCCACCGGGGTGGTGCAGTCGTCATTTCTTCTAGAGTCGACTGGACTGTTATTTCCTCTTGCGCGGTTATCGCTGTTTTTGCTATGGCGGGACTTAGAGCGGCGCTGCTGACGTCGGCGCCCGGGTTGCTTGGAGGGGGCATCCTCCGCTATCTCTTTGCCGTTGCCCTCTCTGGGTGTATCCACCATGTATATGTCATGTGATGAAGTGGCGGTCCAGCGCCCTGTGGGCGGTGGTTCCTGTTCGTCTCCTGCATCGTCGTCCATACCGTCGATGTCTTCGGAGTTGAAGTCGAGCATGTCGGTTAAGTCGTCGACAGTGGCTACTAAGTGGGTGGTGGGTGGGCAGCGAATTTCTTTGTCGTCCGCATCCCATTCTAGCCGGACATAGTTCGGTCAAGGTTCTCCTGACAGGGAGAGAGACCTTAATGAATTTAGCACATCTCCGAAAGGTGAGTGCTGAAAGATATCCGCGGAGGTGAACTCCATGATCGGCGCCCCGTCGGATTCGACAGGCACGGATGTAGGCGGCTCGGAGTCCGTGGCCAGGGATAAATCCAGTGGTTCGGCGATGCGGCTCTCGAAAGGGGTGAAGTCAGTATCTGGCTCTATCTCCACTGAGAGTGCGGTCTCCATGGCGGGGTCTATCCCTCCGCTCTCGGATGGCGTGATTTGCTCCAGATTAACGGCCGGAGTAGCTGCGGATGCGATCTCCCGAACACTGTCCGACGACAGAGTTACGTCTTGCTCGTCGCGACTGTGCGGCTCGTCCGGCATGGGCTCGAATCCGTCGAAGATCAAGTCTCCGCGGATGTCAGCCGTGTAGTTCAAGTTTCCAAATCTGACCTGATGGCCAGGGGCGTAGCTTTCGATCTACTCCAGATGGCCAAGCGAACTGGCCCGCAGTGGGAAGCCGCCAAATACGAAGATCTGTCCGGGGAGGAAAGCCTCACCCTGGACCGCATCGCTAGCGATGATCGAAGGAGCCATCAAGCCTTATGGTGACGACACAGTGGAACTCTCAATGAAAGCACCAATGTCGGTGTCAAAACCGGCGGATCTCGGGTAGGGGGTCCCGAACTGTGCGTCTAAGGCGGATGGTAACAGGAGGCAGGGGACACGATGTTTACCCAGGTTTGAGCTCTCTTGATCGATGGAGGTAATACCCTACGTCCTTCTTGATTGTTCTTGATGATATGAGTATTACAAGAGTTGATCTACCACGAGACTGAAGAGGCTAAACCTTAGAAGCTAGCCTATGGTATGATTGTATGTTGGCCTATGGACTAAAACCCTCCGGTTTATATAGACGCCGGAGGGGGCTAGGGTTACACAAGGTCGGTTACAAAGGAGGAGATATACATATCTGTATTGCCTAGCTTGCCTTCCACACCAAGTAGAGTCCCATCCGGACACTAGACGAAGTCTTCAATCTCGTATCTTCATAGTCCAACAGTCCGGCCGAAGGATATAGTCCGGCTGTCCGGAGACCCCCTAATCCAGGACTCCCTCAGCAGGTATTGGTGATTTGTGCGTTGTCTCCTACTGGATTGATACCTTGGTTCTCTAACTGAGGGAAATACTTATCTCTACTTTGCTACATGACACTTTCCTCTTCAAGAGAAAAACCAACGCAAGCTCAATAAGTAGCATATGCCGAAGAGATCAAGAGTTTGATATTGAGCTTGGCACATAACGTCTTCCAGAAGTAGCTTAGGAACTTGACGTCGCGGTCTAGCATGATAGTCTTGGGCACTCCAGGTAGACGCAAGATTTCCCTACAAAATAGATTTGCAGCATGTGAAACATCGTCTATCTTGTTGCATGGAATAAAGTGTGCCATCTTAGAGAAATGGTCCACAACAACAAACACATAATCCTTTCTATTTTGGGTTCTAGGCAAACCAAGCGCAAAGACCATACTAATATCTTCCCATGGGTGATACAGAATAGGAAGTGGCATATAGAGACCATGGGATTGAGCTTTAGACTTAGCTTTGCGACATGTAGAGCATTGGTTGGTGAAGCGGGAGACGACGCGGAACATGTTGGGCCAAAATTAGTTCGTGGAGAGCGTAGCAAATGTCTTGTCACACCCGAAGTGACCCATAAGTCCTACTCCATGAGCTTCTTACAAAAGTAACACACGAAGAGAAGACTCGGGGATACATATTTTGTTAGCTAATTCATAAGATAATCATCCTTGATGTAATATCATTCCCAAGACGTATGCGTCAAGCATTTGGCATATGTAATAGCAAAAGTAGCATCATGTGCATACACGTATTTTATGTTCTCAAAGCCAATAACATTCAATTCAAGTTTGGTGAAAAGCATGCATTTGCTGGAAAGAGCATCAGCCACAACATTTTCTTTACCCTTAATGTACTTGATGTTAGGGAACGCAGTATTTCAAAAATTTGCCTACGATCACGCAAGATCTATCTAGGAGATGCATAGCAACGAGAGGGGAGAGTGTGTCCACGTACCCTCGTAGACCGAAAGAGGAAGCATTTTAGTAACGCGGTTGATGTAGTCGAACGTCTTTGCGATCCAACCGATCCAAGCACCGAACATACGGCACTTCCGTGTTCAACACACGTTCAGCTTGATGACATTCCTCGATCTCTTGATCCAGCTGAGGGCGATGATGAAGTTACCAGCGCAGGGCTTTGCCTAAGCACTACGACGATATGACCGAGGTGTGTACCTGTGGAGGGGGGCACCACACACGGCTAATAGAAGACTTGGTGTGTCTTTGGGGTGCCCCCTCCCATGTATATAAAGGGGGGAGGAGAGGCGGCCGGCCCAAGGGGAGCACGCCACCTGGCCTCCGCCTTCTCTCTCCACTAGGGCCCATGAAGGCCCATTAACTCCCCACGGGGGGGGGGGGGTCTGGTAACCCCAGGTACTCCGAAAAATGCCTGAACCTTTCCGAAACCATTCCGGTGTCCAAAAATAACCTTCCAATATATCAATCTTTATGTCTCGACCATTTCGAGACTCCTCGTCATGTCTGTGATCTCATCTGGGACTCCGAACAAACTTCGGTTCATCAAATCACATAACTCATAATACAAATCGTGATCCAACGTTAAGCGTGCGGACCCTACGGGTTCGAGAACTATGTAGACATGACCGAGACACATCTTCGGTCAATAACCAATAGCGGAACCTGGATGCTCATATTGACTCCTACATATTCTACAAAGACTTTTATCGGTCAAACCGCATAACAACATACGTCATTCCCTTTGTCATCGGTATGGCACTTGCCCGAGATTCGATCGTCGGTATCATCATACCTAGTTCAATCTCATTACCGGCAAGTCTCTTTACTCGTTCCATAATGCATCATCCCACAACTAACTCATTAGTCACATTGCTTGCAACGCTTATAGTCATGTGCATTACCGAGAGGGCCTAGAGATACCTGTCCGATACACGGAGTGACAAATCCTAATCTTGATTTATGCCAACTCCGTAAACACCATAGGAGACACCTGTAGAGCATCTTTATAATCACCCAGTTACGTTGTGACGTTTGATAGCACACAAGGTGTTCCTCCGGTATTCGGGATTTGCATAATCTCATAGTCAGAGGAAGATGTATAAGTCATGAAGAAAGAAATAGCAGAAAAACTAAATGATCATTATGCTAATATAAAAGGATGGGTCTTGTCCATCACATGATTCTATAATGATGTGATCCTGTTCATCAAATGACAACACATGTCTATGGTTAGGAAACCTAATCATCTTTGATTAACGAGCTAGTCAAGTAGAGGCATACTAGGGACACTCTGTTTTGTCTATGTATTCACACATGTACTAAGTTTCCGGTTAATACAACTCTAGCATGAATAATGAACATTTGTCATGATATAAGGAAATATAAACAACAACTTTATTATTGCCTCTAGGGCATATTTCCTCCAGTCTCCCACTTGCACTAGAGTCAATAATCTAGTTCACATCGTCATGTGATTTAACACCAATAGTTCACATCTTTATGTGATTAGTTCATATCTCCATGTGACTAACACCCAAAGGGTTTACTAGAATCAATAATCTAGTTCACATTGCAATGTGATTAACACCCAAAGAGTACTAAGGTGTGATCATGTTTTCCTTGTGAGAGAAGTTTAGTCAATGGGTTTGCCACATTCAGAGCCGTATGTTTTTGCAAATTTTTCTACGTCTACAATGCTATGCATGGAGCTACTCTAGCTAATTGCTCCCACTTTCAATATGTTTCCAGATTGAGAATTAGAGTCATCCGGATCAGTGTCAAAGCTTGCATCGACGTAACCCTTTACAACGAACTTTTTATCACCTCCATAACCGAGAAACATGTCCTTATTCCACCAAGGATAATTTTGACCATTGTCCAGTGATCCACTCCTGGATCACTATTGGACCCTCTTGCCAAACTCATGGTGAGGTACACAATAGGTCTGGTACATAGCATAGCATACTTTATAGAACCTATGACTGAGGCATAGGGAATGACTTTTCATTCTCTTTCCATTTTCTGCTGTGGTCAGGTTTTGAGTCTTTACTCAACTTCACACCTTGCAACATAGGAAAGAACTCCTTCTTTGACTGTTCCATTTTGAACTACTTAAAAATCTTATCAAGGTATGTACTCATTGAAAAATCTTATCAAGCGTCTTGATCTATCTCTATAGATCTTGATGCTCAATGTGTAAGCAGCTTCATCGAGGTCTTTCTTTGAAAAACACCTTTCAAACACTCCTTTATGCTTTCCAGAAAATTCTACATCATTTCCGATCAACAATATGTCATTCACATATACTTATCAGAAAAGTTGTAGTGCTCCCACTCACTTTCTTCTAAATACAGACTTCTCCAAAAGTCTGTATAAAACCATATGCTTTGATCACACTATCAAATCGTATATTCCAACTCCGAGAGGCTTGCACCAGTCCATAAATGGATTGCTGGAGCTTGCTCACTTTGTTATCACCTTTAGGATCGACAAAACCTTCTGGTTGCATCATATACAACTCTTCTTTAATAATTCCATTAAGGAATATAGTTTTGACATCCATTTGCCAGATTTCATAAAATGTGGCAACTACTAACATGATTCAGACAGACTTTTAAGCATCGATACGAGTGAGAAAATCTCATCGTAGTCAACACTTTGAACTTGTCGAAAACCTTTTGCGACAATTCGAGCTTTGTAGATAGTAACACTACTATAAGCTTACGTCTTCGTCTTGTAGATCCATTTATTCTCAATGGCTCACCGATCATCGGGCAAGTTAACCAAAGTCCATACTTTGTTCTCATACATGGATCCCATCTCAGATTTCATGGCCTCAAGCCATTTTGTGGAATCTGAGCTCATTATCACTTCCTCATAGTTCGTAGGTTCGTCATGGTCAAGTAACATCACTTCCAGAACAGGATTATCGTACCACTATGGTGCGGATCTTACTCTGGTTGACCTACGAGGTTCAGTAGTAACTTGATCAGAAGTTTCATGATCATCATCATTAGCTTCCTCACTGATTGGTGTAGGAATCACTGGAACTGATTTCTGTGATGAACTACTTTCTAATAAGGGAGAAGGTACAATTACCTCATTAAGTTCTACTTTCCTCCCACTTGCTTCTTTCGAGAGAAATTTCTTCTCTATAAAGGATCCATTCTTAGCAACGAATATCTTGCCTTCGGATCTGTGATAGAAGGTGTACCCAACTGTCTCCTTTGGGTATCCTATGAAGACACATTTCTCCGATTTGGGTTCAAGCTTATCAGGTTGAAGCTTTTTCACATAAGCATCGCATCCCCAAACTTTAAGAAACAACAACTTGGGTTTCTTGCCAAACCATAGTTCATTTGCTGTCATCTCAACGGATTTAGATGGTGCCCTATTTAACATGAACGCAACTGTCTCTAATGCACAACCCAAAATGATAGTGGTACATCAGTAAGAGACATCATAGATCGCACCATATCTAATAAAGTACGGTTACGATGTTCGGACACACCATTACTCTGTGCTGTTCCAAGTGGCATGAGTTGTGAAACTATTCCACATTGTTTTAAATGAAGGCCAAACTCGTAACTCAAATATTTGCCTCTGCGATCAGATCGTAGAAACTTTATTTTCTTGTTACGATGATTCTCCACTTCACTCTGAAATTCTTTGATCTTTTCAAAAGTTTCAGACTTGTGTCTCATTATGTAGATATACTCATATCTTCTCAAATCATCTGTGAAGGTCAAAAAATAACGATACCCGCCGCGAGCCTCAACACTCATCGGACCGCATACATTGGTATGTATTATTTCCAATAAGTCAGTGGTTCGCTCCATTGTTTCTGGGAATGGAGTCTTAGTCATCTTGCCCATGAGGCATGGTTGGCAAGCTTAAATGATTCATAATCAAGTGATTCCAAAAAATCCATCCGCATGGAGTTTCTTCATGCGCTTTACACCAATATGACCTAAACTGCAGTGCCACAAATATGTTGCACTATCATTATTAACTTTGCATCTTTTGGCATCAATATTATGAATATGTGTATCACCGCGGTCGAGATTCAGTAAACCATTTACATTGGATGTAAGACCAAGAAGGTCTTATTCATGTAAACAGAACAACAATTATTCTTGACTTAAATGAATAACTGTGTCGCAATAAACATGAAACAATCATATTCATGCTCAATGCAAACACCAAATAACATTTATTTAGGTCCAATACTGGTCCCAGAGGTAGAGGGAGTATGCGATGGTGATCTTATCAACCTTGGAATCACTTCCAACACACATCGTTACGTCGCCCTCAACTGGTCTCTGTTCATTTTGTAACTCCTATTCCAAGTTACTAATTATAGCAACTGAACCAGTATCAAATACCCAGGGGCTACTATGAACACTAGTAAAGTACACATCTATAACATGTATATCATATATACTTTTGTTCACTTTGCCATCCTTCTTATCCGCCAAGTATTTGGGGCAGTTCTGCTTCCAGTGACCATTTCCTTTGCAGTAGAAGCACTTAGTTTCAGGCTTGGGTCTAACTTTGGGCTTCTTCATGGGAGTGACAACTTGCTTGCCATTCTTCTTGAAGTTCCCTTTCTTTCCCTTGCCCTTTTATTTGAAACTAGTGGTCTTGTCAACCATCAACACTTGATGCTTTTCTTGATTTCTACCTTCGCCGATTTCAGCATCGCGAAGAGCTCGGGGAATCGTTTTCGTCATCCCTTGCATATTATAGTTCATCACGAAGTTCCAGTAACTTGGTGATAGTGACTAGAGAACACTGTCAATCACTATCTTATCTGGAAAATTAACTCCCACTTGATTCAAGCGATTGTAGTACTCAGACATTCTGAGCACATGCTCACTGGTTGAGCTATTCTCCTCCATCTTGTAGGCAAAATACTTGTCAGAGGTCTCATACCTCTCGACTCGGGCACGAGTCTGAAATATCAATTTCATCTCTTGGAACATCTTATATGTTCCTTGGCGTTCAAAACGTTTTTGAAGTCCCGGTTCTAAGCCGTAAAGCATGGAGCACTAAACTATCAAGTAGTTGATATGTCTCCAACGTATCCATAATTTTTGATTGTTCCATGCTATTATATTATCTGTTTTGGATGTTTATGGGATTTATTATACACTTTTATATTATTTTTGGGACTAACCTATTAACCCAGAGCCCAGTCCCAATTTCTATTTTTTCCTTGTTTTAGAGTATCGTAGAAAAGGAAAATCAAACGGAGTCCAATTGACCTGAAACTTCACGGAACTTATTATTGGACCAGAAGAAGCCCACGGAGTATTGAAGTTGGACTAGGAGAGTCCCAGGCTGCCCACGAGGGTGGGGGGCGCGCCCCCTGTCTCGTGGACAACCCGGAGATCCACCGACGTACTTCTTCCTCCCATATATACCCATATACCCTAAAAACTTCCGGGAGCACAATAGATCGGGAGTTCCGCCGCCATAAGCCTCCGTAGCCACCGAAAACCAATCTAGACCCGTTCTGGCACCCTGCCGGAGGGGGGGGATCCCTCTCCGACGGCCATCTTCATCATCCCGGTGCTCTCCATGACGAGGAGGGAGTAGTTCTCCCTCGGGGCTGAGGGTGTATGTACCAATAGCTATGTGTTTGATCTCTCTCTCTCTCTCTCTCGCTCTCTCTCGTGTTCTTGAGGTGGTACTTGATGTATCATGAGCTTTGCTATTATAGTTGGATCTTATGATGTTTCTCCCCCTCTACTCTCTTATAATGGATTGAGTTTTCCCTTTGAAGCTATCTTATCGGATTGAGTCTTTAAGGATTTGAGAACACTTGATGTATGTCTTGCGTGGGATACCCGTGGTGACAATGGGGTATTCTATTGATCCACTTGATGTATGTTTTGGTGATCAACTTGCGGATTCCATGACCTTGGGAATGTATGCATAGGGGTTGGCACACGTTTTCGTCTTGACTCTCCGGTAGAAACTTTGGGGCACTCTTTGAAGTTCTTTGTGTTGGTTGAATAGATGAATCTGAGATTGTGTGATGCATATCGTATAATCATACCCACGGATACTTGAGGTGACATTGGAGTATCTAGGTGACGTTAGGGTTTTGGTTGATTTGTGTCTTAAGGTGTTATTCTAGTACGAACTCTAGGGTTTTTGTGACACTTATAGGAAAAGCCCAACGGATTGATTAGAGAGAATAACTTTGAGGTGGTTTCGTACCCTACAATAATCTCTTCGTTTGTTCTCTTCTATTAGTGGCTTTGGAGTGACTCTTTGGAGTGACTCTTTGTTGCATGTTGATGGACACAAGAGACTCTTTGTTATTTGGTTGCAGGGTTGCATGAGAGAGACCATCTTCATCCTACGCCTCCCACGGATTTATAAACCTTAGGTCATCCACTTGAGGGAAATTTGCTACTTTCCTACAAACCTCTGCACTTGGAGGCCCAACAACGTCTACTAGAAGAAGGTTGTGTAGTAGACATCAAGCTCTTTTCTGGCGCCGTTGCCGGGGAGGTTAGAGCTTGAAGGTATATCTTTAGATCTTGCAATCGAATCTTTTTGTTTCTTGTTTTATCACTAGTTTAGTCTATAAAACAAAACTTCAAAAAATGGAATTAAGGGTATCTCATATGCTTCATCTTTTTAATGTCTTTCATGAAAATAAGGATTCCGATAATTGTGCCAAAGTGTTAGAAGAAGAATGCATTAGAATGTTTGGCACTAAATCTTTGAATGATAAGCATGATTGCAATGTTGTTAGTATGAATTCCTTGAATATCCATGATGCTAATGATATGCAAAGCCACAAGCTTGGGGAAGCTATGTTTGATGAAGATGATATTTTTTGTCCCCCATGTTTTGATGAGCACATTTATTATGATGAGAGCATGCCCCCTATTTATGATGATTATTGTGATGACTTGTATGCTATAAAGAATAATGATATCCATGAAACTTGTCATCATAATTTTAACTTTCAATTGGATTATGCCTCTCATGATAGTTATTTTATTGAGTTTGCTCCCACTACTATTCCGAATGAGAAGAATTTTGCTTATGTGGAGAGTAATACAAATTATATGCTTGTAGATCATGAAAAGAATGCTCTATGTGATGGTTATATTGTTGAATTCATTCATGATGCTACTGAAATTTATTATGAGGGAGGAATATATGCTTGTAGGAGTTGCAATAATATCAAGTTTCCTCTCTATGTGCTTAAAGTTTGGAAGTTATGCTTGTTTTGCCCTCCTATGCTAGTTGATTATGGTTCCCACAAGTTGTTTGCTCACAAAATTCCTATGCATAGGAAGTGGGTTAGACTTAAATGTGCTAGTCATATTCTTCATGATGCTCTCTTTATGTTTCAATTCTTATCCTTTATGTGAGCATCATTGAAATCATCATGCCTAGCTAAGGGCGTTAAACGATAGCGCTTGTTGGGAGGCAACCCAATTTTATTTTAGCTCCTTGCTTTTTGTTCCTATTTAGTAATAAATAATTCATATATCCTCTGTTTAGATGTAGTTTTATGTTTTAATTAGTGTTTGTGCCAAGTAGAACCGTTGGGAAGACTTGGGGAAAGTCTTGTTGATCTTGCTATAAAAAACAGAAACTTTAGCGCTCACGAGAATTGCTGCCATTTTTTATTGGAGAGTGATATTTAGTTAATTATTTTTGAGGATGATTAAG
Organism: Triticum aestivum; assembly: GCF_018294505.1. Taxonomy (NCBI): domain Eukaryota; kingdom Viridiplantae; phylum Streptophyta; class Magnoliopsida; order Poales; family Poaceae; genus Triticum; species Triticum aestivum. The sequence goes on from NC_057806.1 coordinate 665,564,896, forward strand.
AGATAAATTCCTCACGTCCATAAATTTATTTTAGAATTTGTAGGGTTCCAGAAGTTTGCGTTAGTTAAAGATTACAACGGACTGTTCTGTTTTTGACAGATTCTGTTTTTCATGTGTTGTTTGCTTATTTTGATGAATCTATGGCTAGTAAAAGAGTTTATAAACCATAGAGAAGTTGGAATACAGTAGGTTTAACACCAATATAAATAAAGAATGAGTTCATTACAGTATCTTGAAGTGGTGTTTTGTTTTCTTTCGCTAACGGAGCTTACGAGTTTTCTGTGAAGTTTTGTGTTGTGAAGTTTTCAAGTTTTGGGTAAAGATTCGATGGACTATGGAATAAGGAGTGGCAAGAGCCTAAGCTTGGGGATACCCAAGGCACCCCAAGGTAATATTCAAGGACAACCAAAAGCTTAAGCTTGGGGATGCCCCGAAGGCATCCCCTCTTTCGTCTTCGTTCACCGGTAACTTTACTTGGAGCTATATATTTATTTACCACATGATATGTGTTTTGCTTGGAGCGTCATTTTATTTTATTTAGTTTTGCTTGATGTTTGAATAAAATACCAAGATCTGAAATTCTTAAATGTTAGAGAGTCTTCACATAGTTCCATAATTATTCGACTACTCATTGATCTTCACTTATATCTTTCGGAGTAGTTTGTCATTTGCTCTAGTGCTTCACTTATATATTTTTAGAGCACGGTGGTGATTTTATTTTGAAGAAATAGATGAACTCTCGTGCTTCACTTATATTATTTTGAGAGTCTTTAGAAAAGCATGGTAGTTTGCTTTGGTTATGAAACTAGTCCTAATATGATGGGCATCCAAGAGGGATATAATAAAAACTTTCATATGAAGTGCATTGAATACTATGAGAAGTTTGATACTTGATAATAGTTTCGAGATATGGAGATAGTGATATTAGAGTCATGCTAGTTGAGTAGTTGTGAATTTTAGAAATAATTGTGTTGAAGTTTGTGATTCTCGTAGCATGCACTTATGGTGAACCGTTATGTGAAGAAGTCGGAGCATGATTTATTTATTGACTGTCTTCCTTACGAGTGGCGGTCGGGGACGAGCGATGGTCTTTTCCTACCAATCTATCCCCCTAGGAGCATGCGCATAGTACTTTGCTTCGATAACTAATAGATTTTTGCAATAAGTATGTGAGTTCTTTATGACTAATGTTGAGTCCATGGATTATACGCACTCTCACCCTTCCACCATTGCTAGCTTCTCTAGTACCGCGCAATTTTCGGGTACCATAAACCCACCATATATCTTCCTCAAAACAACCACCATACCTACCTATTATGGCATTTCCATAGCCATTCCGAGATATATTGCCATGCAACTTTCCACCGTCCCGTTATTATGACATGCTTCATCATTGTCATATTGCTTTGCATGATCATGTAGTTGACATTGTATTTGTGGCAAAGCCACCGTTCATAATTCTTTCATACATGTCACTCATGCATCATTGCACATCCCGGTACACCGTCGGAGGCAATCATATATAGTCATATCTTGTTCTAAGTATCGAGTTGTAATTCTTGAGTTGTAAGTAAATAAAAGTGTGATGATCATCATTATTAGAGCATTGTCCTAGTGAGGAAAGGATGATGGAGACTATGATTCCCCCATCGGGATGAGACTCCGGACGAAAAATAAAAAAAGAGAAAAAAAGAGAAAAGGCCCAAATAAAAAAATAATAAATATATATAAAAAATATAAAAAATGAGAGAAAAAGAGAGAAGGGCAATGCTACTATCCTTTTACCACACTTGTGCTTCAAAGTAGCACCATGATCTTCATGATAGAGAGTCTCTTGTTTTGTCACTTTCATATACTAGTTGGAAACTTTCATTATAGAACTTGGCTTGTATATTCCAACAATGGGCCTCCTCAAGTGCCCTAGGTCTTCGTGAGCAAGCAAGTTGGATGCACACCCACTTAGTTTCTTTTGTTGAGCTTTCATACATTTATAGCTCTAGTGCATCCGTTGCATGGCAATCCCTACTCACTCACATTGATATCTATTGATGGGCATCTCCATAGCCCGTTGATACGCCTAGTTGATGTGAGACTATCTTCTCCCTTTTTGTCTTCTCCACAACCACCCTTCCATTCCACATATAATGCTATATCCATGGCTCACACTCATGTATTGCATGAAGATTGAAAAAGTTTGAGAACATCAAAAGTATGAAACAATTGCTTGGCTTGTCATTGGGGTTGTGCATGATTTAAATACGTTGCGTGGTGAAGATGGAGCATAGCCAGACTATATGATTTTGTAGGGATAGCTTTCTTTGGCCATGTTATTTTGACAAGACATGATTACTTTGTTGGTATGCTTGAAGTATTATTGTTTTCATGTCAATATTAAATTTTTTTCTTGAATCTTACGGATCTGAATATTCATGCCACAATAAAGAAGATTACATGGATAAATATGTTAGGTAGCATTCCACATCAAAAATTCTGTTTATATCATTTACCTACTCGAGGACGAGCAGGAATTAAGCTTGGGGATGCTGATACGTCTCCAACGTATCTATAATTTTTTATTGTTCCATGCTATTATATTATCTGTTCTGGATGTTTA